>NW_007253531.1:1156226-1183632 GCF_000164805.1 Carlito syrichta
TCCATTCACCTCAGCCTCCCAAAGGCGCGGGATTACAGGCTGAGCCACCGAACCCGGCTACGATCCACTCTTTTTTAGTCCATATCCAAGATATGAAACCTATCCTATGAGGCTTAGAAATAGGGAAAAAATGAGCACATTCTCCTACTGCAGTTGATATTGGTACATTTTTGGAATGGAACTAGAATCTACTTTCCATAGACAACCATAGGTTAAAAATGAATATTTATGTACTATTTGGCTATTTGTGTCTTAAGTTGGAAATTCAGGAAATATAAAAATAACACTTGGGACTCAGAGTTTTTTCTGATATGGTATGAAAATGTCACTCAGAGTTTATCAAAAACAAAGGTTGAAAAATGACAGCTTTCTATGAAGATCTAGGTTACTTACATCAGGGGTCTCCAACTCCCAGACCATGGACCAGTACCTCCATGGCCTGTTAGGAACCCTCACACAGAAAGAGGTGAACAGTGGGAGAGCGGAACTTCCCTTTCTGTCAGATCAGCGGTGGCATTAGATTTTCATAGGATTGCGAACCCTATTATGAACTGCACATGTGAGGGATCTAGGTTGCACTCTCCTTATGAGAAACTAATGCCTAATGATCCCTTCCCAACTTGCACAAACAGTTTCTGATGCCAAAAATATTGGAGGCCATTAACTTACATTCCAAGGATAGACTGAGAGGTGTCCAGAAACTTAAGATGTGCACCAGTTCCAAGTTTACAGGTGCCTTCTACACACAAATGAACAAACTTGAATGTTATGATATTTTATTTTTGTGAAAACAGTTTTTAATCTTTACACAAAATCTTTGCAGAGACAATACCACAGTTACTGAATTGGTTATGGTTGTAAGCTATATAGCATGGACAGCAGGAAATGTCTTATATTACAGATCCACAACTTACATTGGCTTCTATTTAAATAGAAGTGTTATATGAGGATGTTAATTGAAATTTTTAAAAGGACAAATCCTTTTTGTGTTATAAATTCTTATTTCCCTACACATTCTTTTAGCGATCAGGCAAGACACCAAGTTCTCAAAATTTGTCAATTCCAATTAAAGTTGCATTAACGACATCCACATTTGTCAAAGTGAATTCCTCTAAATACAGCTATCATCTTCTACTCTTCTGCCTCTCATAACATTAAGCTGAATATCAGTATGCAGCTGATAGACTCTGTCTATTGATTTCATTTCAATGAAAATCTTAAAAACTAAGAGAAATAGAAAAAGACAAGTCCATTTTGCAGGTCCATGGCATGTTCATCTTTGTCTAAACTTCTATTCTCAAACTCAACTGGGCTCTAAAATATGGGTTAAAATTCAAAGTTACTATCACTGATTAGGCCATATTCAAAATTTAGTGGTTTCCAATTCTAAGTTGGTTCTTGCTATTTTGGTGGGGGAAAAAAATGTTACTCTTCTTCTGTATGGTGTACTCCATCGATAGGCCTATATAAAATCAAATCTCCATATGAATGAGGAAAGATAATAACATGTTATAATGCTAGAGAAGACCACGGAACATGAGTTTCTTGAGTTTAAGGCAATTTTATGCTCCTAAGAATGGCTCTTGTCAAAAATAAAGTTTGGTAATAGTTCCTGTCAGTGAACTACTCTCCACAGTAGCAATTTGTCAAGTATCTGTAATTTTGAGTAATTATTCTAATTTAAGTGGCTTTTTCCACCAAAATCTCTGTTGAATCACAGTTTCCAAGGTCTTTCAGATACAGAAAAGTCCTAGCATGGGGGTCCTCATATGTTATTCTTGAAAGTACCTTTAATTGGTTCCTCTATGAATTGTGGATATTTTGTTTCCCAGAATAATTCCATGGTCCTAGGTAGCTGAATCACCTGATATATCTCCCTTGGCACTAATTCTGGAAAGCAGCTCCTTGTAGAACATTCACTGAGATGGCCCATGTTACCTAGTCTTACAAAAAATATTTCAAAATCTTCTACTGTTGCAGTTGAAGATCTTGGACAACACCATAAAAAATTACCACATCATTTATTGTTGTCTTATCCTTCTCTTTCCTTGCTTTGCAATGTGGCACATGTCTACTATGTCAATATTGGGATGGAATAAGTACTTCATGCTTTTAAAGACTGGGCTCCCTAGTGGTTACAGTTATGTTCCTTCACTCATCTGGGTAAAAAATACAAACTTGGATAGCTGGGGAACATGGTTGCTGCTTTTAATTTCCTAAAGGAATCAGTCCCATTAGTTCATTGACTTAGCCCCTAGTGTCCTACAATCATCAAGGTAGAGAGGTAAATAAACTGACCCTGAGGTATATTGACAACTTTTGGAAATAGACTGAGCTGTATGTTAGCGTTCAGATTTAATTATGAAGATTCTAAAGTCTGTGACTTTTTAATTCCCCAATTTATATTTAGATGTTTGTGATCCCATATCTAATCTGACCTTAGAATTTTAACCTGGGTTGGCAGAAAAATAAGGAAGTAGGCAAGGGAATTTATCATTCAAGAAAGAATGGAGATTGTGCATATAGTCTGGTGCACTAGGCACTATATATTAATAAGGAATATTTAATGATGTGTAAGTCCTGTAGCTGATCATGTGTAAGATTAAAAAAAAATACCATACTACTTGAGTTGCTGTTCAGGCATTTACCTAGTATCCTTAATGTTATCAGTTGTAATGTGAGGTGGGGCTGGTGTTGCCAATAGGACTGAAGTGTAGACTTAGTTTTCGGGGTCTGTGATATGAAGTTTTCATATTTCGCAGTGCACTCAAATCAAAGTTACAGAAGTTAGACAGCTTATTATGCAAGGGACCCTATGTACTAGTTTGGGAATAAATTAAAGAGTGGAATGGTTTATATATTTAAATAATCAAAATGCTTTCCCTTTAAAGAGAGAGAACTCTATAACATTGAGTTTCAAATGAACTCTAAAATTAGAGATATACTGTGTTCATGGGTAAAAACATTCAATATTGTTTAGATCTCAATTATCCCCAGAGTGAGCTGTAGATCTAAAGAAAATTAGTGAAGCAGGCAGATGAATTTATATTTCAAGCAAGATTTGATATTCCAGGCAATAATGTTCCAATTGTCTTGGTTTACTTTGATATATAATCAAGGTGATTCAGTAGGGCAATATGGTCTTACATTTATCTTTCACTAGCAGGCTTCCTAGAATTTTTATTTAAAAATCAAGATCTTGTAGTATCTTGCATCACTGGCTCCAATGCTTTATCCTTCTCAGTATCCAAACCCTTTCCCATGTGACTTTGCAGTTCTTCCGCAGGTGCATGAGCTTAAGCCAACTACAAATCCTGAGAATAAATAGGTGTTGCTTTAAAGCCACTGAATTTTTGGAGTGGTATGTTATGCAACATCATTGTGGCAAAAGCTAACTGATACACCTCCACAAAGAACATCTAGATATGATAGCTCCTGCTTATATTAAAATAGTGCTTTAACACATGTGTGCCTAACATTGTGACAGATGACATGTTATGCAAAATAAAAGACAAAGTTCCATCCTTGTTGAACCTTTAATCTAAAAGTAAGCATCTTTCCTAATCTAACAAACACTTATGTTATGGAGGCAGACTTCTTCTGCTATTTCATTCTGATGGCTCATGAATACTGCTGTCTGGTTGTTTTAAATATTTCAATTAGTTATCCACTTTACTGTACTTCTGCCCTGAGGCTTAAAGCTAACAACATAATTTAAGGAGAAAGAAAAAGACACTAAAACATTTCTCTTGCTGAAGCAGTGATGGAGATCATCATAACTATGTCAAGGACATTTCTGTCAGATATTTTGAGTTCTAACCATACAGCCTTAAGGCAGTTGGAACAACCCTGGAGAAGAAAGCAATTGCCATACAATGTTCATCAGTGGGCAACTTATTTTCTGAACTTTTCTCTGTCAATGCCCAGTGTCCAAAAGATTAGTCGTTTTTTGAAAAGCTTGACTTGTTCATTATCTCTGTAACTTGCATGTATATAACATTGATGAGTTTTTAAACTTCTCAGAATATATTTTTTTCTGAAAATTCAAAATTCATGAAGCCAATAAATTGGTCAGTAATAATAATCTAGGTAACATTAATTTTTTGAGGTATAATTTATATAAAGTAAAAAGCAGAAGTCTTAAGTATTCAGCTTGATGAGTTTTGACAATTGCATGACTCTATGCAATGACCACCCCAAACAAAAAAATAGAGTATTTATATCACCCCAGAAAGTTTCCTTCTTTTTAAAGACAATCAACCCAGAGGCAACTACCTTTGATTTTAATCAATATAGATTAATTTTGTCTGTTCTTGGACTTCAATAGAGTGTGTACTCTTTTGTGTCTGGCTTCTTTTACTCAACTGAAAGTTTTGTTTATTTTTATATCCATCTATGTCGTTGTATGTTTCAGCAACTTATTCCTTTTAACTTCCTGAATTAGTATAGCATTAAAAGAACACACTATAATTTGTTTATTCATTCTCCTGTTGGTAGACACTTGGGTTCTCCCAGATTTGGGCTATTGTAAAAATATTACTATAAATGTTCTTGGACAAATCATTCTGTGTATATAATTTTTATTGTGTGTGTTGATGTGTAGATATCTAAAAGTCATATTTTTATTGAGAATGTGTTATATCTGTGAAAGGATAGATCAAGAGTGGGAAATGCATTTTTTATCTTCTTCCTAAAACTTAATACAATAATGCGAAAGTAGAAGCTATGCTTTTGGAGAAATGCACACTTTAGGTAAAATTAATTTTGCCAACTTTGTCTTTTCAGAAACAGACTTCCTGGTGCCAGGTATCAGAGGTATCTCATAGCAGTTATCAAGCTTGCCTAGAGTAAAGGGAATTTACAAGGCCTAAGACATCATGCATTGGGCAAGGATTGTAGAAGTCATGAAACTTGTAATTACAAAAGTTATGACTCCTCAGAGGGAGAGCAGGTGGGGATTTGATCTTCCAGTAAATTGGGCACTATGTACCAGGAAGCTAAGGATTCCCCGAAGCTACCCACTGGGAATGCCTGAGAAATAAAGGGAAATGCACTCTCTGTTAGCTCTAAGGAATGTCTGAAGGTGCAGGAGAATTAGAATCCTTGTCATGCCCTTCTCTAGGGTCTATGATAATGTGGGCGGACATTAGTGGGTCTCTGTCACAGGTTCTCCAAGACATCCACGATAAGGAAGTCATGGCAGTCACATCTACCTGATTGCAACATCTCCAAGGAAAGGGATTTAAGCCAGGACTTTGAGGGACTATGGGGCCACACTTATCTAGAGTGTAGGCTCACTACCTGTCTGTGGGGAGTGAAGCTTTCTTAAATAAATCTTTTTTTCTCTCACCTCTGTGTGTTGCAATTCTTTGCAGTACTCGGATCTCTGGGTTGCCAGCGTGCACTTCCGGCTTGCCAGCTCCAGCGGTGCTGCGCCTCCCCTTGCCTCTCCTCTATCCGGATCTCACCCTATCCAGATCTCTGGGTTACTGGCGCACACCGCTGGCACGCTGGCTCCAGTGGTGCTGCACCTCTCGCTCCCTCTGTCCATCAGCCCTCACCCTATCTATGCCCTAACAATCTGTAGATAAATTTAGAGAGACTTGACCTCTCAACAATATTCATTCTTCAAATACATGAACATTCTTTTTTGCTCCATTTATTTAGGTGCCCTTTCATATCTCTCAGCAATTGAGAGCAGAGTTTTTGTTTGTTTGTTTTTAAATTATGAACATCTGTTGAATTTTATCAACTTTTCTTTCTGCATCTTTGTGTGATGATTATATGGGTCTTCTCCCTTATTTGGCAGTATGGTCGTTATATTGATTTATTTCCAAATAGTAACTGAACTTTGTATTCCTGCAATCAGAATGTTGACTGTGACCAGAAATCAAGAGGGAGACTAGGTAGAAAAAAAGGAGTCAATTCATCAAGAATTATCAATTCTAAATTTGTATGCACCTAACATCAGAACTACAAAACTACCTATCAACTTGAATTAATTGATATCTTTAAAACTTTTCATTCAACAATAGTAGAATACACATTCCACTTTTGGTTTTGTTGTTGTTAGTGTTTTGTATAGTTAGGCATTTTATTTTTATGCCAAGAAGAGAAGAAAAGTCAATCTAATGGTAGATTTTGCCCTGTATGATTTAATTAAATAGTAAATACATTATGAAACCAATTTGAAAATTTAAAATATACCTAAACAGGGTAAAGATCTCCTTGTATTATTTCCCACAGGTCTGTGCATATCCACAACTATCCCAAAATTAACAGTTCTATTAATAGACACACACACACACACACACACACACACACACACACACACACACACACAGAGAGAGAGACCCAAACAACATTACACCTGTTTTATTTCTTCCAGATTTTATATCATTATGCTTGTTTATATATTTTAAAGTTACTGGTAATGAATTGAGATACATGCTGTTATATTTTACTTTAATATAATTTTAATGGCTGCTTCATGCTATAACTCAATAAATTTTATGTCTCTATTAAAATTTTTTGCTATTATTCAATTCTATAGATATCTACCAAAAAAAAGTTATTGCAAATGGAGATTTCTAGTTTTCTCTGCAACCAAAAGGCATGGATTTCTAGTACTACCTCTGGAATACATTAGAAAAACTCAACTGATTTACTTTTGGGCGCCAGCCTAGGAGGCCTGCCTGAGCGTTAGGGATCCAGGCAGGCTGTGGACCCTGAGACCACTAGGATGAGTTCAGGAGCTGATGGCCCATTCCCTCTTCCCTTGTTTGCTGTTTGGCATGTCCTACTAGCAGGGACTTTGATGATCTAAGCATGAAGCTCTGAGAGTATGACTGGCATGGCTTACTTTAGGAGTCCATTGTTCCTGTTTCTCACAGACTGTGGTTTCAGTTTTAAACTTAACATAATTCAAACTCAGGTCACATTTGGGAGCCTTTAATACAGACAAGCTTCTTTATAAGATTTAAAAGTATATTTGTAAAATTAGTATATACATATAAAGTGCTGTTTCAATCTTAATAATATAGTTAATTATCTAGAGTTACTAGAAATGGCCCAGCACAAACTTTGGGCTGGGCCACATTCCTTAGGAACTGGTTTGGGCTATAATTAAGAGTTTCTATAGTGTAGGTAGAATTAGTGTAAAACAGAAAGGAATTGGGATTTAAGTTGGTCATTAGTCATTAGGTGCTGTGTATGCATAAGTTTTAAAAGTTATTGATTATTAGAATATTATGATATTAGAATTGTTGTATTGTTTTTGAGGAATATTGACCAAGCATGAGGAACAGTGAGATAATTTTGGGATCCTCCTTCCTCATGCTTGAGGAAACAACTGGTGGGTGGGGGACACCCCTCACCCACCTGGCTTTGTGTTCACGTGAAAGTCTTGTGAGTTAACCTGTGAAACTTTAGGATAAAAGGCTTATGCTTCGTCCCACTAAACGGCTCCTGCACTAGACAGAGTCCAGTCTCTTTCTTTCTCCCCCCATCTCTCTCTTTCTTTCTCTTTATTTCTCCAGAATAATTGCCACTGCTACCGCACCTCCCAGGGACCCTCTAAATCTCTTTGCAGGGGCTGGGGCCCTGCAATTTACAAGGTCTCTCTCTCTTTTTTTTTTTTAACTTACTGGCTTTTTTCATTGCCTTAGAAATATACAATTGCTTAAAAAAGACAAATTATGCAAACCTTAACTTTACCAGTAACTGTGCTTAAAATTTGTGTTATTAATGGCTAGAAAATAATAATTTAATGAAAACATTGTGAGAAAATAATGAACCTTGAAGATTACTTCAAGCAGTCTGTGACTACAGGAGCCTAAGAACATTGGCTCAAAATCTTCATTTTGCCTTCATAATTATTTAACTCTTTTTTTTTTTTTTTTGAGTTGGAGTCTCACTCGGTTGCCCAGACTGGAGTGCAGTGGCCGCTCCCGGCCACCACAGCTTCGCCTGCTGGGCTCCGGCGATCTTTCCGCCTCAGCCTTCCGAGTAGCTGGAATTACAGGCATGGGCTACCACGCCCGGCTGATTTTTTGATTTTATTGTGAAGATGAGGTCTCGCTGCCCAGGCAGGTCTTGAACCCGCGGGCTCAGGCAATCCACTCACCTCAGCCTCCCAAAGGTACGGGATTACAGGCTGAGCCACCGAGCCCGGCAATTATTTAACTCTCAATTTCTCATTCTTTTTCATTTGTTTCCAGTGTATTTCAACTTCTTTCCACAATTGTTTTATTTAAAAACAGCTTCAAGTCAAACATCCAGGCTTTTTTTCTGTTTTAGCAAATCCTTGAGACCCACGGTGGTTTTTAATGGGTTTTTAATGGGTACCAACATGCTTGTGCTTCACTGACCCCAGTGACTCTGTGGCTATTTAGCTGCTGCAGTAGTATCTTCAACTTACTGTACATTATTCACAAAGATAGATTGCCTTATAGGCCAAAAAAATCTCAATTTTTAAAAATTTTAAATGTGGTATACAATTCAGGGTTAGGTGTACATATGTTGATTATGCAGGTACCCTTGTTGATGAGGGGTGCCCCTCCCTCCCCTAGTAGTTTCCCTCAACTGTCAATCTCACTTCCCCCTCCCCTGGCAGTTTCCCACTACTGCCAATCCCTTTCTTATAGTATTATGATAATTGCTCAAGGTCCACTTATCAGTGAAGACATATGGTACTCTGTTATTTGTTTCTGTGATACATCACTGAGTATGATCAACTGAAAATCCATACAAGTTGCTGCAAATTTCACATGTTACTTCTTTATGGCTACACAATATTCCATTGTGTACATGTACCACATTTTTTTTTTTATCCAGTCCAACTTCTATTGGCAGTATGGTTGGTTCCATGTGTTTACTATTGAGAACAGAGCTGCAATAAACATATGTGCGCAGGTATCTGTTCTGTAGAATGATTTGAGTTCCTCCAGGTATATTCCCAATAGGGGAATTGCTGGGTCATATGGAAGGTCAATTTCTAGGTCTTTCAGAAATTGCCACACTATCTTCCAGAGAGGTTGCACAAGTTTGCATTCCCACCAGCAGTGTAGAAGCATTCCCTTTTCTATGCATTCTCCCTAGCATCATATGGAAGGTCAATTTCTAGGTCTTTCAGAAATTGCCACACTGTCTTCCAGAGAGGTTGCACAAGTTTGCATTCCCACCAGCAGTGTAGAAGCATTCCCTTTTCTATGCATTCTCCGTAGCATCATATGGAAGGTCAATTTCTAGGTCTTTCAGAAATTGCCACACTATCTTCCAGAGAGGTTGCACAAGTTTGCATTTCCACCAGCAGTGTAGAAGCATTCCCTTTTCTATGCATTCTCCCTAGCATCTGTTGTTGTTTGTTTTGTTAATGATGGCCATTCTTACTGGGGTTAGGTGGTATCTCAATGTGGTTTTGATGTACATTTCTTTGATGATGAGTGAGGTTGAACACTTTTTCATGTGTCTGTTTGCTGTCCGTATATCTTCTTTTGAGAAGTGTCTATTCATGTTTTTTGTCCACTATTTAATGGCGCTCTTTTTTTTTTCCTTTCAGCACGTTTGATTTCCTTGTTGATCCTAGATGACAGGCCTTCGTTAGATATACAGTTGACAAATATTTTTCCCCATTCTGTGAGCTGTCTCCCTGCTCTCTTGATGGCTTCTTTTGATTTGCAGAAGCTTGTCAGTGTGATGAGAACCCACTTGTGTCTATCTTATTTCTTAGGGTATGGGCACTTAGGGTTCTGATTAGGAATTGGTGGTGAGTTCCAATTTCCATAATGGTGTCTCCTGCGTTTTCTAAGATTCTTATAGTTTGAGGTTTTACATTTAGGTCTTTGATCCTTTTAGAGTTGATTTTTGTGTATGGTGATAGGTAGGGGTTCTGTTTCAATCTTCTGCATGTGATCAGCCAGTTTTCCCAGAACCTTTTTACTGAATAGGTTCTCCTCTCCCCTGGTTGTTGTTGGAGGCTTTGTCAAAGATGAATTGGTTGAGAAATTGAGGCTTTGCATCTGGACTTTCTATCCTGTTCCATTGGTCTATATGCCTGTTCTTGTACTATTGCCAAGCTGTTGTGATTACTATAGCTTTATAGTAAAATTTGAAGTCTGGAGGTGTGATACCTCCTGCTTTGTTTCTTTTGTTAAGCATTGTTTCGGATATTCGTGGTTGTATATGTTTTCATATGAGTTTCTATATTGTCATTTCCAGGTCTGAGAAGAATGATGTTGGTAATTTAATGGGTATTGCATTGAATCTGTAGATTGCCTTTGGTAGGATGGACATTTTAACAATGTTGATTTTTCTTATCCATGAGCATGGAATATTTTTCCATTTGATCATGTCTTCTTGGTTTTCTTTGAGCAGTGTTCTGTAGTTCTCATTGTAAAGGTCTTTCACTTCTCTGATTAGGAAGATGCCGAGGTATTTCTTTTGTGTGTGTGTGTGGTTATTATGAATGGAATTGTGCTTTTTGAGTCTCTACCTGCTTGTTGTTGGTGTATAGGAATGCAACTGTCTTTTGCACATTTACTTTGTACCCAGAGAATTTGCCAAAGTTCTTCATCAGTGCAAGTAAGTTTTTGACAGATTCTCTTGGATTTCAAGGTATAGGATCATATCATCAGCAAAGAGGGATAACTTAACTTCCTTTTTTCCTATTTGGATACCCCTGATTTACTTCTCTTGTCTAATGACCAGGCTAGGACTTCCAACACAATGTTGAACAAGAGGGGTGAGAGTGGGCAACCTTTCTTGTTCCAGTTATCAGGGGAAATGTTTCCAGTTTCTATCCACTTAGTAATATGTTAACTGTGGATTTATCGTAGATGACACTTTCTATTTTGAGGTACATTCCTTCTATACCTAGGTATTTGAGGGTGTTTATGAAGAAGGGATGTTGGATTTTCTCAAAAGCTTTTTCTGCATCTAATGATATAATCATGTGGTTCTTGTTTTTACATCTGTTGACATATTTAATTACATTTATGGTCTTGCAAATGTTATTCAGCATCATGCTGTTTAGTGTCCTTGTCTTTGTGGGCTTTGGGGAAATGTTGTTAGTGTTGATATTTATTTTTATTCCACTGTGGTCTGAGAAAGTGCATGGCAATATTTTAACCTTATGGAATTTGTTTATGCTTGATTTATGGCCAAGGCTGTGATTGATCTTGGAGTACATTCCACGTGGTGATGAGTAGAATGTATATTCTGTTGTTTTTAGGTGGAATAATCTGTAGTTATCTATTAAGTCCATTTGTTCAAGTGTCAAGTTTAGATTCTGAATTTCCTTTTTGAGTTTTTGCCTAAATGATCTATCTAGGGCTGTTAGTGGGGTATACAAGTACCCTGCTATAATAGTGTTAGAGTCAATATCTTTTTAAAATTTACGTAGTAGTCACTTTATAAATGCTGGTGCTCCTCTGTTGGGTGCATATATGTTTAGGTTGGATATTTCTTGTTGATGGATTGAACCTTTTATCATTATATAATGCCCCTTTTTATCTTTTTAAATTTCTGATCGTTTAAAAGTTTTGTCTGGTATTAAGATCGCGACTCCTGCCTTCTCTTATGATCCATATGCCTGGAAACTCGTTTTCCATTCTTTAACTTTGAGTCTGTGTGTGTCCTTTATAGTGAGATGCATGTCCTGGATGCAACAAATAATTGGGTCATGGTTTCTTATCCAGTTTGCCATTCTGTGTCTTTTCAGTGGTGCATTTAGTCCATTCACATTCAGGCTGATAATTGAAATGTGATTGTTTATTCCTGTCATGAGGTTCTTATAAAGTTTTTCCTTTTGCTTGTTTTCTTTTCACTTTGGGGTTGATGTATATGTGGGTTTTCAAGTTTCCTATTGCGCTGTATTCTCTGCTGATTTTGTGCTTTGCTGCTGTCTTGGGAAGTGTTTGGTCATTCTTTTTTTTTCTTCTTTCTTCTGTGCTTAATACCTTTTCATGTGTCTCCTGTAGAGCTGTTCTGGGAGCTGCATAATCTCTTAGGGATTGGATGTCTGAGTAGGATTTAAATTCTCCAACACTGATGAAGTTGAGCTTGGTTGTGTAGGAAATTCTCAGTGAAATTGTATATCTTTGAAGACTTTGAATACTGGACTCCAGTCCCTTCTTGCTTGTAGTATTTCTGCCAGTAGGTCTGCTGCTATTCTGATTGGTTTTCCCTGGTAGGTAGTGTGACTTTTCTCTCTTGCTGCCTTTAGGATTTTTTCTTTTGTGCCTACTTTGTGTAGGTGCATTACTATGTGTCTAGGGGTTAGTCTTCTCATTTGATGTCTTCTGGGGGTTCTCTGTATCTTTTGTGCTTGGCTGGTCACATCTCTGGTGAGATGGGGCAAGTTTTCTTGGATTACCTCCTGGAATACTTGCTCCAAGTTGTTCTCCATGTCCCTTTCTTCTTCTGGGATACCAATCAGGCATAGGTTCAAACTCTTGATATAATCACACATCTTTTGAGGCTTTGTTCTTTCTTTCTGAGCCTTCTTTCTGTGTTTTTAGATTGAGTTAATTCCTTGTTCTGGTCTTGAAGTTCTGAGATTGTTTCTTCAGCTAGATTAATTGTGCATGCCATGCTTGTCATCTTGTTATTTATTTCCTGGATGAAATTTTGATTGCCAAAATCTCTGTTACAAGTTATTTCAGTATTGCATCTTATCTTTCCTGAGTCTTATTCAGTCTTTCCATCCATTCCCTAATTCCTGGTGTATTTTGGGGCCAGTTGTTGGTGAATTCCACTGGGCTCGAAGGTCTGATTTTTCAGGAGTTTTCTCTTTGTTACACTTGAAATTACCTGTGGTCTTCCTTTGATTTTTCCTCATTTGTGACAAATCTCTTGTTTTTCTCTTTAGTTCTATTATTCAGTGTCAGTGGGAGAGTCTTTCCCTTCTGATACTTGCTAAACTCTCTATTCTTCCCTGATCTGGGCTCTGGATTTGTTCTATTTTGAAATAGGACTATGAGTAGGATGCTTTGCTGTCTCTTGTAGTTTTTGAAAGCTGCATAAGGTAGGAGATGGGTTCTAGTACTCTGAAACTACTTGTAAATTACAATGTTCACTGATTGTGGTATGTGTTCCCTGAGACTCACTCCCCACCACCACTCTATGTGACGATGCAAAGCAGAAATCAATGTAAAAAAACAAGTGAACATGCACACACACAGAGACATACACACAGACCCCAAAACAAACGAGAATAACAACAAAGTGAAACAAAGCAAACAACAACAAAAAAACAAGAAAACTGAACATACCCACCCACACACACACACCCACACTCCCCTCCCCACACACACCTAGCACAAAGTAAATGGCAAAGAAAACCAGAAAGACGGGGGGGGGGGAAGAAAAAGAAAAAAAAAGGAAATCATATTGAACATTCACACATATATTGACACACATCTTAAACTACTAAAAAATAAAAATAAAAAAACAGAAGAGCAAAAACAAACCAATAACAATAACACAATTAAAAGATGAGCACTCAATCATTCTTATATACACATAAAAAACAACAAACAAAAGAAGAAAGAAACAGAAAAAGAAAAGAAAAAAATGGGTGGATACCAATCAAACCCTTACATACACATTCATACACAAAGGAAAAGTATTTTAAAAATAGATGAACTACCAACAAACAGGCAAAAAAAAATTTAAATTAAAAATTTACAAATTTAAAAAAAAACTGCCCTCTGTGGCATGCTCTGTAATTGTTCCTCTCCCCTGCAGATCTTCCACCTCTTTCACTCTCTCCTCAGTGTCAGGAGCAGGGGAGGAGAAAGGGCAGTGGAGTGGGTGGGGCTCCATTCCTCCCCTCTCACTCTCATATGGTCAGGAAGACCTCCTCTGGTGGAGAAGTACGGGATTTTCTCTTCCCCAAGTATATATTCATGAGGGGGTGCCCCAGCCATCTATCCTGGAATGGAGTTTTCCTATTGCAACTGACATCCAGGCTCTGCCTGGGTTGTCCCTCTCAATCGTGGCCCAGCTGTGTGGGTCTGATGTTCAGAGGATTGCTGGGGAGGAGGGGGTTTGGGTCAGCCCCAGACTTACCACTGATCTCTTTGGAGTTCTTCCTCCCTCTTTTCTGGCTACACCCTTTGTCTCACAGGTGGATCAGGGTAGAAGGTGGGGCGCCTTGGACTCAGCACTTGGCAGGTCCCTCTGAAGTTTGTGCTTTCAGGATATTCCCTCTGGGTCACAATCAACCCCTGAGTAGTTGATATGCCAGTCACAGATATTGGGTCTGTTGCTCTGTGCTGTGCAAGTTGGAGCACTTTCCTACCCCACCTTCAAAATGGCGGCGGGGTGCCTCTCTAGTCCTCTTTGGTGAAACTCTGCTTGTGGGCTCCCTCTGCAGCCCCTGCTGCCATTGTTTGGCCAGGTGCTGAAGTGGTGACAAAGCCTGGAACTGGCAGTCTCTCCTGCTGCAGTGGTGAGGCAGAACCTGGAGCAGCAGTCTCTCCCTGCTGTTTCTTCACAGGAACACTTTTTTCCATTTAAAAAAATTGCTGCTTGGCTTCTGCAACCTGGGAAGAGCCATGGACCAAGCATAAAGCTATAGCACCACCTATTGCATCAGGGCCCTGACCACTTGCTCACGAGCCCCCACTTAATCAGTCTTTCCCAGCATTTTCTTCCCAGGAAGGGTTTTGTTGACTTAAAAAAATGGTGCTTGGCTTCTGCATCCTGGGAATCACGAGGGTCCATGCCAAGCACCTTCAGCAGAAGTCACTGCACCAGGAGAGCCCTGGTGGCTAGCTCCCTTGTCTTCACTCAGTCAGCCACTCATACGCCCACTCACTCACCAGCACATACACAAAACTCTCCATACACTCACTCACTCACATCGGAACTCGCATAGTCTGAGTGACTCAGCTGTCATCTTCTGCAACTCTTCCAAAATCTCAAATTTTTAAAGGATTTAAATTCTACATAGTATATTGACTTAATTAACTAAATTACACAACAAATTTAAATAGAAAACAGTAAGGGAAATGTAGTTAGAAAATTCTCACACTTTTGAGAATTACATAGCATAATTCATGGGTCTAAACATAAATGGCAAGGTAACTTAGAAAATATTTGTAATTGAATGAAAATGAGAAGACAATATAAAATTTGTGGGGATACAGCTAAAGCAATTCATAGAGAAAAATGTATAACATTATATGAACATGAAATACAAAAAAGTCTCAAATCAGTAACCTAAACTTGCACCTTAGAAAACTAAAAATAAAGGTATATTAAACCCAAATTAAACATAATCAAAGAAGTAATAAAGATAAAAGCAAAAATCAGCGATATTGATGACAAAAAATAATAAAGAAAACCAGCGAAACCAAAGACGATTAAAAAAAAATAAAAGTGATAAAGGAACACAAGTCATTCTACCAAAAAGACACCTGCGCTTGTATGTTTATTGCAGCACTATTCACAATAGCAAAGACACGGAATCAACCTAGGTACCCATTAACAGCAAATTGAATAAAGAAAATGTGTTACATATACACCACAGAATACTACACAGCCATAAAAAAGAACTAAATTTTGTCCTTTGCAGCAAAATGAATGCAGTTGGAGACCATTATTCTAAGGGAATTAACACAGAAGCATAAACCAAATATCATGTTTTCACTTATAAGTGAGAGCTAAACACAGGGCATGGAGTAAATAAAGATGAGTATAACACACACTGTGCACTCCTAAAGAGAGGAGGAATGGAAGGAGTCGAGGACTGAAAAATTATCTGTTGGATACCATGTTCACTATTCGGGTGACAAGTTTAATAGAAGCCTAAACCTTGCCATCACACAATACACTTATGTAACTAACCTTCACAGGTACTCCTGTGTTTAATTTTTAAAAATAAAATGATAAATTTCTACTCAAACTCATTAAGAAAATAGAAAACACAAATTACTAATATTAACAATGAAAGAGGGAGTATTTTAATATCCTATAGATATTAAAATAAAAATAATGGATTATGAACAACTTTATAAATTTGATAAAGTGGACACAGAAAGACCTATATGTGAATTTTATAGTAGTTCCACATATTAATATCAAAATACTGAAAACAGCCCTATTGTCCTTCAACTGGTGAATGAATAAACCAATGGTGAGATATATATATGATGTATATATGGATACATTTCAATGCCTGCAATGAAATGGATGAATCTCGGAAGCATTATGCTAAATGAGACAGTCCATAAACTAAAAGCTACATTCTGAATGACTCCAATTTTATGACATTCTACAAAAGATACAATTTTAGCAGCAGAAACTAGATTGGGGTTCACTGGGCTTGAGGAAGGAGAGAAGGGAATTGACTTCAGTTAGGCACAAGGGAACTTTCTGGAATAATAGAAATGGTTTATATCTTGACTGTAGTAGTGGTTACACCACTGTATACACTTGCCAAATTCATCAAGCATGTAAGTAAAAGGGTGACTATTACTGCACATAAATTATACCTCAATTAACTTGCTTAAAACAAACAATGAGAACTAGCAATGGAAATTAGTTCCTGCCTCTGGTCTTATAGTAAATTAAGTATTTTGGAAACACCTTCTATTGCAAAACACCTTCTATTATCAAATTTATAAAGTTGTTCATAATCCATTATTTTTATTTTAATATCTGTAGAATCTGGGCAATATACAGCAATCATACATTTAAATGCATTGTTGGCTTGTAAGAAATTACAAGAGACATTCCCAAGGTCCTGTCTCTCAAATGCAAAGGGATCTAAAACTAAAGAAGCAAATGGACATGTAAAGTAGAGACAGAAAGTACCCATAAGATAAAATAAATTAACTACATAACACACAAGTTAGGTTGTTCTCTGACTAACAGCAACAATGGAAGTCAGAAAATAGAAGATAAGTATTTTTTTAATGTCAGTAGAAAATAATTTTCAACCTATATTTTTGTAAGCCTAACAAACTCATTTAAGACATATCATAAAGATGATATAAAGACATTTTCATGTAGACACAAGCAGAGTGAACTGAACAAAGCAGACTTACACTAAAGAGATAGCTAAAAGATGCCCCCTGGGAAGAAAGAATTTCTGAGATTCATTAAAAAATGTGCACAAAAACAAAAACAGAAACCCTGAAAGGTCTGGGGATAAGTCTAAACAATAATATTGCTTTTTAATGTATGGGGTTAATAAAGCCAAACAGAACTTAGATAAAATTCTGCACAATAAGAGTATGTAAAGCTGAGAAAGGGGTGATTGGAATTAAAGTAGAAAATCTTAGTATTACATAGTAATATGTAAAGATAATGACTAAATTTAGAATTTTTCAAAGAAAGTATTTCAGGCAATATTTTAATTCTCACCATCAAATGCTTAGAAAAAGAATGGATAGAGAGAGCTTAAAGTTATAAAAAGAAAAACTCAATCAACTCTCCCAAGGCAAGAAAGGAGGGCAGAAAAGAGCCATATAAAAGCTAAAATGAGTGAAAAGAATAAAACAAGATTTAAAAATAAATTAAAATACATCTTAACACAAAAATAATGAAAAACATATGCTAGTTAAAAAGCAGAGATTTTGAATTTTTTAAAGTTACTTATATGTTGTTTATAAGAGGGATGCCTAAATATAAGAATGCAGAAAAGTTTAAAGGAAAAGGATGGAAAGATAATTCAGAAAAATTCTAATCTAAAGAAGTGTAGTTTAGCTTTATTAATATAAAATAAATCAGTCTTGATACAAAACTATTATAAAGACAAACAAGTTGAATTCACAATGATTAGAACAATTCACTGAAAAGATAGTGCAGTTCTAAATTTGACTATGCACCTTGATTACATAGCTTCAAATATAGAATGTGAAAAGTAATTGAAGTAAAAGAAAAATAAAAAAATCCCACACAGTTCTAACTATATGTTTAGTCTACAGCCTTATTAGTTTTTTGTCTGATAATCCAGCAACCCAATCGATTATGAATATGCATATCACCATGTACCAATAACTCAAGAATAGTTATTTGTGAAGTGTATATTTTGATTTGTTTTTAAATCCATAAGCACAAATAGAACAATCAGAAAAATTGACCACATTTTACGCTATAAAGCAAGGGTCATTAAATTTCAAGGAAATGGTATTATGTAGTCTGTGTTTACTGGTCACAATGCAATTAAACACAGAAATAGTTCTATTTTTAATTTTATGAGGAAACGTCATTCTTTTTTTCATAATGGCTATACCAGTTTCCCACCAACAGTATATATAAGATTCTTTTTCTACACTCCCTTGCCAACACTTATGTCTTTTCTTTTTAAAAGTAGCCATCCTAACAAGTGTGAGGTGATATCACATTGTGGTTTTAATTTTATTTCCATGATGATTAGTGATGTTGAGCCCATTTTTCATATACTTGATGGCAATTTGTAAGACTTTTTTAAGGAAAAAAATGTTTATTCAGGTACTTTGCCCATTTTAAAATTTAGTTGTTTTGTTTTGCTGCTGCATTGCATGAGTTTCTTTTATATCTTGGATATTATCAGATATATAGCTTGCAAATATTTTCTTCCAATATTTAGATCATCTTTTTTCATTTTGTTGATTGTTTCTTTTTTTCCATTTAATGCAGTCCCACTTGTTTAGTTTTGCTTTTATTGCCTTAGTTTTTGGTGTAATATTCAAAAAAATCATTGCCAAGGTCAATATCAAGAAGGTTTACCCATGTTTCCTTCTAAAAGGTTTATAATTTCTGGCCTTATGCTTTATAGTTTCAGGTTATTTTACTCAATTTGTAGTTGATTTCCCTGTATTGTGCTAAATAAGGGTTACGTTTCATTCTTCCACATGTAGATATTCAGTTTTCTCAGCACTCTTTATTGAAGAGACTATCCTTTCTCCGCTGAGTCTTCTTGATGGCCTTGTCAAAAATTAGTTTATCATATATGCTTGTATATGTTTATTGGCTCTCTATTCTGTTCCATTTGTCTATATGACCCTGTAATCCCCATATATCCCTGGGTATATACCCAAAAGAAACACAATCAATAACTCATAGAGGTATCTGTGTGCCAATGTTCTGGCAACATTATTCCCAATAGCCAAGATATGAAAACAATCTAAGTGCTATTCAGCAGATGAATGGATAATGAAATTGTATCAGACTATCATTCACCCCTTAAAAATAGAAAAATATCATTTGTGACATCATGGATGAATCTGGAGGACATTATGTTAAGTGAAATAAGTCTGGCACAGAAATACAAATACAGCATGATCTCCCGTATATGTAAAATCTTTTCCAAAAAGCAGAATACACAGAAACAGAGAGTAGAGCAGTGGATACCACAGGTGGGGAGAGGAAGGAAATCGAAAGTAGGTCAAAGGGTATACATAATTTGCAGTTATGTAGGATGAATAAGTCTAATGCACAGCATGAGAATTATAGCTCTAAAATATTATCTTGTATATTGAAAATTTGCCAAGAGAGTAGATTATAGGTGCTGTTATCACAAAAAAGTAACTACGGAAGATGATAGATACATTAATTTGCTTGACTGTAGTAATTATTTCACTATAAATATGTACATCAATACAGGTACACCTTAAATACATACAATAATATAAATTTTAAATAATAAATTATAAAATTGTAAGTATGAGTAAAAATAAATATTTTGCACATTTAAAAAACACTTCTAAACACTTTGAGCAAAGAAAACAATCATGACAAAAATAATAAATATTTAGAAGTAGTCAATAATTTGAAAACTATATTAATATTATGGACTACAGCAAGATGATTATCAGAGAAATATTTATAGGTTTAAATATGTACATTACTGTATTGGAAAACAAGAAAAGTTGAAAATAAAAATGCTTTCCAAATAATTTAATAAAATAGTAGCAAAATTAACCCAATAATAATAGAATAAATGAGGTAAAAGTAAAAACTAATGAAATAGAACAATAGGATTCAACAGTGAAGATTAATAATCTCAAGGTAACACTAAAAAAATTAATAGAAATTTAAAAATGTTTGCCTTAAATAGTCTAGAAAAAAATAATGTTGATGAAAAAGTGACAGTTGCAGATATAGTAAAGATGTAAAATATATAACCATATATTAAAAACTTAGATAAAACTAACAACTGACTGAAACTTACTAAAAAATAATTATTTGTATATGAACTAGTATCCAGAAAATATTAAAAATTTTGTGATAAGGTGACAACAACAATATGGTGGTGGAGTAGGAAATTCCAGTCTCCATTACCACCCCCTCCACACACACACACACACACACACATACACACACACACACACACACACACACACACACGCCCTACAAAATCAAATAAAGACAGGATCCACAAATCAAAGTAGCCCAGAGAGGGCTCAAGGGCCCATTAAAGAATCTGTACCAAGACAGTGAAACACAAAAACGTTGAGCATATCCATATGAAAAGGGTTGCTGGAGACACAGACACACCTGAGATGCTACGATTCAGGAGCAAAAAATCAGAGGTGGAGGCTACCATATCAGCTATGTGGTAAAAGCCATTCATGGACCGCAGCAACCTGCACTGCAATGAACACCGGCATCTCTTGCCACTGAGGTAACCAACAGCTATCTCTGCTGGGGAACACAAGAGAGGAAGACACAGTTGTACATCTTTTTCCTATCAAGAAGTGCCTATTGATAAGCCTCTTTGAGAAAAAGTTTGGGTTTTTTTGAAAATACACATTCAGTGGAGAAACATAGAGAATGAAAAAAAAAAACAAAAACAGAAAACTTACTTGATTTATGGAACAGCATGGAAATAGAAATTTTTTAAGTTATCAAGTTCAAAAAGAAGACGAGAGACAAAGGGGTAGAAGGCTTATTAAAAAACAATAGCAGCAAACTTTCCAATTCTGAACAAAGATATAAATACTCAGGTAAAGAAGATCAAATGTCTCTAATCAGTTTTAATCCAAACAAGACTACATCAAGATATATTATAATCAAACTATCAACAATGTTGGTATTAGTAAAGTATCCATTTTAGTATAGTGCTTTTAGTAGGTAAATTGATACAGTTTTTAAAGAAACCATTTGAAAATATGTTTAAAGAACCTTAACAAAATTAAGCCTTTAAAACTAGTGATATCACTTTTAGGACTCTGACCTAAAGACATCATGTGATGTTGTTGTCATATGGTAATATATGATCGTATCTTCAAAGCATTATTAAAATATTTTTAAAATTGGGAAAATGTCACTAACAATAAGGATATAGTTAAATACAAGGTAGTTCAGCCTACTGTAGCATTAGGATCAACTTAAGAACTTAACATAAATCTCTGAGGATGCCAATCATGAAGGTTTAGAATAAATTGGTTTGACTTGAGTTCTGGTCTTTGGTACTTTTAAAAAGCTGCCCAGGTAATTCCAATGCACATGCAGGTTTGAGGAGCACTAGGTTCTTAGACACACATGTACACACAATTGTGTGTGCACATACGAAACACATGCACCTGAAAGAAATTTAGCAAACTGTAAATAGCGTTTTCTTGGTTATGGAATGGATCTTGTTTGTTTATTTTCTTTTTTGAACTTGTATATATTTAAACTTTTTAGAATAAGCAGGATGATATGCAATTAAGGCAGTCATTTTTATATAGTATAATTGGTGCGCATGAATTACTTGAAAACAAGGTGGGCGCTCCATGTTCCTCAAACATTTCACTTAAAACAAACTTATTTACAGAAATAATTTTGTTTTAAACAAATCAAGGTAATTTTTAGCCTACCCCATCTAAATTTATCATGAATTCTACATTAATGAATAGCATGCTAATTACTGATTATGTAAGCCATGTTTATTGAATTAGATCTACAGTTTAATATTCATTGTTTTAGACCTATCTGGATTTGAGATCTCTGAATATTAAGTTTGACAGATTAGGAAAAATACATTTTACCTAAAATAAATATTAAATTTAAATAAATAGACTTCATCTAATTATTCCATTTTATCTGAGTGATTTATCTTAGTGCTAGCAACAACAGTTTGTTGACACACATTTTGTTACATGCGAACAATACATGTAACCTCTCTTTTCTGGACTCACCCAAATGTCAAATTAAGAGTCCATCTATTTAGAAAATATATTTGTGAACCTACCATGAACTATGCAAGGTGAACCTGATATGGTGGTAAACAAAACAACCGTGGCTCCTGAACTTATGAACTTTCTCTTTAAGGTTCCTATTTACTTATAAACAATACTAAGCATTAGTACTAATAATAAAATGCAGAGTTGTGTGAGCGTGCATACCAGAGCAAACTAACTTAGCATATGGACTAAGGGAAATCCTTCTCTGAGAAAGTGACATTTAGGCTTGAACCTGAAGGATAAGTGAGAGTTACTCAAGAAGAGTGGTGTGAAGGGTATGCCAAGAATAGAGAACACAATGTGCAAAGGCCCTGAGGCAGAAAGGAACTCAGAAGATCAGTGCAGCTGCCGCATAATGAAAGGGCAAATCATGTAGAGAAATAGCAAAGAGGTAGGTTATGTATTATAAGCCATTTGGAGAATTATGTTCTTTGTCCTAAGAGTAACAGGAATCCATTGAAGAATTTAAACAGAAGAGTGAAATGACCAGATTTGCAATTTAATACAATTATTGCTGTTCCATGAGGAATACATTTGAGAAGAGCAAGACTAGCTTGGAGAGAAAATCGGATTTGGAGAGACAAAAAAGGACAGTTGTAGTGGTACAAGAGAGATGGTGGAAATGGAGAGAATGTTTTAGATTTTAGCTATATTTTGGTAGCAGTAATATGACTTGAAGATAAATTGAATGAGAAGAGGAGGAAAACAGTTTGCTTCAAGAATAGCTTCTGAATTTCTAGTCTCAACAAATGAGGAGACTAGTGTAATTTTACAGACATCAGTGAAAATAGAGAAGAAGCAGATTAATTGGCTATGAATAAAAATGAGTGTAGTTTTGTGTATGTCAAGATACCTTTGAGATATCTAAATACAAATGTTAAGTGGTCAGTTGGATACATTGGCTTAGACTTCAGAAGTTAATTGATTTGACAGTTATCAGAATATAGAAAGTATGTAAAAATGTGGGACCTGATTCTTAGATATTGAGTGTTAGACTTGAGAGTCACCAGTATTTAAAGTTTGCTTGGAGGAGAAAGTAGTCCACAAAGAGATGAAGTAGCCAGAGAGGTAAGGAAAAAATCAGAGTGTGGTGTCAAGAAAGATAAAGGAAGACAATATTTCATGAAGGAGGACGAGGTCAATTGATCTATGCCCCTGACAAGTCAAGTGAGGGTTGAACTAAGAGTTCATAGGATCTAACCTTTAAAAGGATATTGTGACCTTAGAAAAAGTTAGTGTAGTTAAGTGGTATGGGCAGAAACTTGACTGGAGTGAGGAGAGAAAAAAAAAGCCCCAGTAACTTTGTACCTAATAAATTGGCCATATTGATTAGGCTGATTTGCTTTATTACCCAGAATATTTTCAAAAATGTTACATATTTATTGTTAGTAGAAGAGTGTATATTTCACAAATGTTGAAAGCAGTGTTCTAGATATGTAAACTATACTGGTTTTGTGAATTTTATGCTTCAAATCCCTTACCTACTCACTATTTGCTTGCTTTATAAGTTAATAAAGTTATATCATTATCTCTCATTATACTG
Organism: Carlito syrichta; assembly: GCF_000164805.1. Taxonomy (NCBI): domain Eukaryota; kingdom Metazoa; phylum Chordata; class Mammalia; order Primates; family Tarsiidae; genus Carlito; species Carlito syrichta. The sequence continues at coordinate 1,179,930 of NW_007253531.1, forward strand.
TAAATTCATCTGTATCTTCATTTAGTTCCACCAGTTTTTGCTTAATATAGATTTATTTCATTTTAAGCTATATATATGGGGACACCCCCAAAACTGAAATTTATTCATTTAAAAATGGTGTTTTTAGTCTCATGTTTAAAATTCAGTCACCTTCAAATTACTCTGTTTGATGTAATACACCTATCAAGGTGCTTTTTCTGTTGCTCAAAACAGTTTTTAAACCGTCAATTTTGATGCCCTTTAGTACTTCTGCCATTTTTGTTTCACCTCTTCCACCTTGGCAAAATGTTCTCCTTTGAGGACTTTTTTCATCGGGGAAACAAATAAACAAAAAATGTCGCTCAGGGTGAGATTGAGTGAATAGAGAGAGTGGAGCATGGGGGTCATGACCTTTTTGGTCAAAAACTGCTGGACACTCAGCACGGTGTGTGCAGGTGCACTTGTAAATCATCCATCATGAAATGGGTAAACCATTGAAAGATTTCAAAAAAATTCACTGAAGCCAAACACAGCCTCTCACAACAACGCTAGCTGGTACACTGATGTGATGGGTTCTTAGAATACTTACCTATTGGGGGAAGCCCGTACTATAAGCGGCCCGTCCTCCAAAAAAATAATTTGCATTTTTTGGTCCCCCCTCCCCCATGGTGTACATATGTATTATGTATACATGTTTATATATATTTTCTTGGTAGATGTCGTCTTATATAGTCATGAAATCCTTTCTTCATTGGCCATACCTAACCTAAAACATGCAATTTAGTTATGTGTCCAGAAAAAAATAGGAAGGAGTTTTCTTGAACAGCTAGGCAATCTCTGTCATATATGACAAAGTGCAGTATTGGTGGGCCTATAGTTTCAATAGAACTCTTATTCTCTAATGCAGAAATACATACTATTATAAACACATTAGAAAATAATTTGGCAATATGTGAATCAAAGGTCAAATTCAGGAATAATTGTGTTTTTTTTTAAACACCACATAAATCACAAACGCTAAAGAAAAATACATCTTAATTATCACACAACAGGGTGTTATATAGCAGTAAATAAAGTCTATATCTAACAAAGTAGATAAGCAATAGAAACAAAATACTGAGTCAAGAAGCAAGTCAAAAACTCCTTGTAGGTTATGTCATTTTCATAAAGTTAAAAAACGATGAATGATTATACAGAGGGAATGATTAATACAAAATTCAGGATAGTGGTAGTTCTTTGAAAAGACATGTGCTTGAGATAGGAAAGAACTCACGGCAGTTCTTGCTTACTAATATTTTAGTTCTTAGGTTGTATGATTTATAGATTTTATTAACATGCTTCATAGTTTATAAATACTCAATACATTATTCTGTACCAAATAATTCAAAATTAATAGATTAAGTAATTATAAATTATGAATAGAACATTATTAATAAACACTTTATATACAAATATCATTTTGGGGAACCTTGGCTCTGATGATGAAGAGAAAACAGGAGTTGTAAGTATATGTTCCAGAGAAAATGTAACATTTTCTTCAAAACTGTGAGAGGCTAGAGCATGTTTGGATAGTGATGGAATGATCCAATAGAGAACAAGCGTTTGAAATTCCGAGAGAGAAAAAGGAGAGCTGATGGAATCATGTGCTTGAAAGGTGAAAAAAGGATGAGTTTAAAAATATGCAAGTAAAGAAAGAAAAAAACATTTCATTTTAATGGGGGCAGTAATGGGACACAAACATTTGCTTATAGCAAAAGCTATTTGACTTCCTAAACAAGACATTGGTTCTTATAAAAATATGAAGAATGTCTTAGCACCACTTGTAACTAATTTGCTTCATTATGTGGAGCTTCATAACCAGGTGTGAAAGCAAAGCTTGTTCTCTGGCTTTACACGTATAAAAAAGTAAAAGACTCAGATACTTACAATCCCCAACCAGTTTCTAACTTGACATGTCAATTCTCTGAAGAATTTTTCACCTCTCTACCTGTCTTATCCACTCTGCCTATAAAGAAATTTAGATAGATCGCTTCTACTTTCTATGATTCTATGTCCTCCCTTCTCATCAGGGCCTTGGAAAATGGTTGTTAGAAACACATTTCTTGTCCCCCCTTCCAGTACTATGAAAATAGGCCTGCTACATTAACATTTCTCTATGCATTTTACAAGATTTCTTAAGTAGAGAAGTAAAAACTATAATAGATACATTTTTAGGACTTCTTCCAAGTTTCTTTTAGATTCTCAGAGTATATGGTACACTGCTTATTTTTACAGTAAGTTTGTGTTTCTATGCAGGAAAAAAGTCACATGCAATTAAACATTTGGGCACTTCCACAAAGGAAATTTTATGGGAAAAATTATATAAAAATGGGAAATTATTTTTAAAGCAATATGAAGCCATTTTGTGTCAGTAATAGAAATGCAAATGTTATTAACAATGGTATTTTTATAAAAGCATATTAAAGAGAAAAGCCCACTATAGAAATTAGGCAGGGATCAGGAAGAGGAACTTGGAGAAAGTTCAAAAATTCAGGAGTTTATCTTCAGATTTCTAAGTTCAAAATCTTGATTATGTAAAATGTTGATCAACCGAAGTTATAGAAAATTCATTATAAAACAGAAACCTCATTTTTAAAAATTTCTAGTGCATAAATTATACTTGACAAGATAAATGAAATTAGGAATTTGCTCAGTTTTCTTTTCAAGTGCCATTCAAAGAATAACTTTCAGTTTTCATAGTCTGACTAGAATTAATGCAAAACTGACTTTCGCCATTCTAGGTGTATACATCTGTCTAGAAAACTGATATGATTCTATGATCAACTTATTTTTCCTAGAAATGATAGATATACAGGGTACTTTTAAAAAACCATTTTCAGCCGGGCTCGGTGGCTCAGCCTGTAATCCCGCACCTTTGGGAGGCTGAGGTGAGTGGATTGCCTGAGCCCGCGAGTTTGAGACCCGCCTGGGCAGCGAGATCTCATCTCTACAATAAAAATCCCAAAATCAGCCGGGCGTGGTGGCGCATGCCTGTAATTCTGGCTACGCGGAAGGATCGCCGCAGCCCAGCAGGTCGAGGCTGCGGTGGCCGGGAGCGGCCACTGTACTCCAGTCTGGGCGACAGAGTGAGACTCCAACTCAAAATAATAATAATAATAAATAAAAATAAAAATAAAAAAACCATTTTCTCCTCTTGAGGGACAACTTCCCATCCTGACGACTAAGAACAATCCTAGGATTCAATGCATTGTGCTCCCTCTTAGTATTTTTCCCTCGACAAGACCAAGAGGCCAGAAGATCAAAATTAAAACCAACTATAAAGGCTGGACACCTAACTACAGTAGTCTTAAAGGTGATCATTAGGATTCTTATTTAAATGCCTCCCCTTTTTTGCTATAAAACACAATTCTCTCTTGCTTGTTCCTTCCCCCTGATTTCGGCATAGCAACTTCATTTCATATCTAGCCCTCCATCCCAACTTGGACGTGCCAGTTGAAGTCAGCGTAGCTACTCTTATTCCTTTAGATGCTCCTGTTCCACTTTACATAACTTCCTTTTCAAGGTCCACTTGCCACGGTATGTTCTACAATAACTCTCTTGATGACCAAGCCCTATGCTAAGGCTTCCTACCAGGTAATCCCAGGTCCTTGCATTCACGGAATAAGTTTATAGTTCCTCTTTTTTTTTTTTTTTTTTTTTTTTTTGGGTTGGAGTCTCACTCTGT
>NW_007253531.1:1183868-1190082 GCF_000164805.1 Carlito syrichta
TCACCTCAGCCTCCCAAAGGCGCGGGATTACAGGCTGAGCCACCGAGCCCGGCCTATAGTTCCTCTTTTATCCCTAGCTAATAAAAACAAAAATGTGGAAAATAGATTTCACCTTAGGAATAATCTCAAGATATAATCTGTTTGCATCCAATATTTTGGAATTCAGAGTATATATATCCTGCTACATTGCCTCCTAGCTATCTTTAAACTGGTACAGTTTCAGTGTAATTGGCTTGGTAACAATTTGTTATGGCACAGTCCAACCTTGAGTATAGTCCTCAGATATTTATTCTTGACTAGAGCATTTTTCAATATCCTTATGACGAGAGAGAGAGAGAGAGAGAGAGAGAGAGAGCGCCAGGAAACATGGCGATAGCCATAGCTCAAAGAGCACATGACCCCACCAGAGTCTAGTAAGGCAGTGCCACAATGGCATGGCAAAGGCCCTTATAAACACTCCTAGTGCTGATAAAGGATACATTTTTTAATTTTTTTTTTTTTTGTAGAGACCAGGTCTCACTATGCTGCTCAGGTTGGTCTTGAACTCCTGGTCTCAAGTGATCTTCCTGCTTCAGTCTCCCAAAGTGCTGGGATTACAAATATGAGCCACTGCACCTGACTGAGAAGAAAAATTGACAAAAATATATATATAGTCTGTTGTAGTCCATTTGGGTTGCCATAATAAAATGCCATAAACTGAGTCCCTCAGCAGCAGATATTTATTTCTTACAGTTCTTGCACAAAGTCCAAAATCAAGGTACTGGACAATTTAGAGTCTAGTGAGGGCACTATTCCTATTTCATAGATGGGAAACTTCTTGCTGCCTCACATGGTAAAAGGGGCAAATGAACACACTTGGGCTGACTTTCTAAGGAGCATAATCTTCGTGAGGGCTCTGCCCTCATGACCTACTAATGTTCCAAAAGCCCCGCCTTCTAATACCATCCACCATCAGATATGTGATTTGCAAATGTTTTCTTCCAATCTGTAATTTATGTTTTCATCATCAACCAACCATCAACTTGGGGGTTAGGATTTCAATATATAAATTTGAAAGGCTCATAAACATGCAGACCATAGCATATGCCAGCCAGGAATGATGAAATGAATTTACTTAATTGATACAAAATTGGTCAATAATTACAGAGCAATAATCAATTGCATTCTTTAATGTACAGTCTATATTTCTATGAGTTTGTTTTATTATCAGTTTCTACACCTTACAATGTTGAAAAATAGCTCATAGTAAATGAAAGACTGGTATAACCATGAGGGGTGCTCTAAACAGAACATTCATGAAATTATTTTCCCCAGCTTTCAAACTTCTTCACTTAAAAAAAAAATGACAGATAGTGAGTCTTGGATACTCTTCTTACATTTTTCAAACCTCATCTCCAAGTTCTGTGAGAGTTTTTCAGAATCTTTATTATTATTATTATTTATTTTTTTTTGAGTTGGAGTCTCACTCTGTTGCCCAGACTGGAGTGCAGTGGCCGCTTCCGGCCACCGCAGCCTCAACCTGCTGGGCTCCTGCGATCCTTCCACCTCAGCCTTCCAAGTAGCCGGAATTACAGGCATGCACTACCATGCCTGGCTGATTTTTTTATTTATTGTAGAGATGAGGTCTTGCTGCCCAGGCGGGTCTCGAACCTGCGGGCTCAGGCAATTCACTCACCTCAGCCTCCCAAAGGCGCGGGATTACAGACTGAGCCACCGAGCCCGGATTTTTTATTATTTTTAATTGAATAGTTTATTTTGAAAACATTGTAGATTCACATGCAAATGTAAAAAGTAACAGAGAAATTCTGTGTATTTTCCCCATTGTAATATCTTTCAAAACTATCACAACCAGGTATTGACACTGATATAGTCAAGATATAGAATATTTCCATCACCACAAGGATCCCTTCTGTTGCCCTTCTATGGTAGAGCCATGCCACTTTCTTGTCACCTACAACACCTCCGTAAGCCCTGGCAATCACCACTCTGTTCTGCATTTTTCTAGTTTATCATTTCAAGAATTTTACATAAATGGAATTTTACAATACATAATCATTCAGGATTGGCTTTTTTAATTCAGCAAAATATTGAAGAATTGTAAAGAATCAGGCATGTTCCTCCATGAATCAATAGTTTCCTTTTTATTATTGAATATCATTCATTTGTATGGATGTACCACTATGTATTTAACCATTCACCCATTCAAAGCATCTAAGTTGTTTCTAGTTCTATTCTATTACAAATAAAGCCACTATAAACATTCCTGTACAGATTTTTATATGAACATAATTCTTCATTTATTTGGGATAAATGTCCAGGAGTGCAATTGCTGGGTCATGTGATAGTTTCATGTTTAATTCTTTAAGAAAATTCTAAATTTTTATAGAGTAGCTATAGCACTTCACATTAATGGAGTGATCCACTCATGCCACATCTTTGCCAGTATTTGGTGCTGTCACAATTTTTTTTTTTTAATTTAAGCTATTCTGAGAAGGTTGTAATGATATATTATTTTGGTTTCAGTTTACATTTTCCTAATGGATGTAGATGTTCATCATCTTTTCATATGTTTATTTGCCATCTGTATTATCTTCTTCAGTGGAATGTGTCATCATGTATTTCGCCCATGTCATGATTGGATTGTTAACTTTTTTATTGTTGAGTTTTGTGAGTTCTTTATATATTCTATATACAAGTCCTTTGTCACATATGTGATTTGCAAATGTTTTCTTCCAATCTGTAATTTATTTTTTCATCATATTTAGCAGGGTGTTTCAAAAAGCAAAACTTTTAAATTTTGATGAATTATGATTTGTCAATTTCTCCCTTTATAGATTATGATTTTGGTATCAAGTTTAAGAATGTTTTTCTTAGCTTTAGCTCCTGATCATTTTCTCTTTATAATTTTTCCAGAGGTTTCATAGTTTTTTTGTATATTTAAGTCTGTGCCCTATTTTGAGTTAATTTTGCTATAAGGTGTAAAATTTAAACGTACATTCCTTTTTGGTTTGGTTTGGTCTGATTCATGGATGCTTAATTGTTCCAGTACCATTTGTTGAAAAGGTTATTTTTCCTTCATGAAATATACAACTATAATTTGTCAATGTACCAAAAAATGTAATGTGAAAAAAAATAAAAATAATCTGGGCACTTTTGCATTGGTTTATTTCTGAATTTTCTATTATGTTCTATTGATCTATGTGATTTATACTACACAGATTTCATTACTGTAACAATATAATAAGTCTTGACATAACACATACTGATTCCTTCCACATTGTTATTCTTTGTCAAAATAATTTTGGTTCTTCTAATACCTTTGTCTTTTCATATACATTTGAGAATATTGTCTATGTCTACAAAAAGTCTTCCTGGGATTTTGATAGACATCACATTAAAACCATATATCAAAACAGGGTGAGTGAATATCTTTGCTATGCACAGACATCCAATCCATAGACATGGTATTGTATACCTCTTTATTTATTTAAATATTTTATTTCATTCATTAGCATTATGTAGTTCTAAGTATACAAGTCCTGAGTGTGTTTTGGTGCATTTTCAATAAAGCATTTACTTTTTGAGTAATTGGAAATTATAAATAAATATATATATATATATATATATATATATATATTTTTTTTTTTTTTTTGACTTGGAGTCTCACTCTGTCACCTAGACTGGAGTGCAGTGGCTGCTCCCGGCCACCGCAGCCTCGACTTGCTGGGCTCCGGCGATCCTTCCTCCTCAGCCTTCCAAGTAGCTGGAACTACAGGTGCGTGCCACCACGCCCGGCTAATGTTTGATTTATTGTAGAGATGAGGTCTCGCCAAGTTGCCCAGGCAGGTCTCGAACCCGCGGGCTCAGGCAATCCACTCACCTCGGCCTCCCAAAGCACTGGTATTACAGCTGAGCCACCGAGCCTGGCTATATTTTATTTTTAACTTTAATGTCCAAGTGTTCATTGTTTGTATTTAATTTACTTTTTGTATGCTTATCTTATTATCTTGTGACCTTGCTGAGCTCACTTATTAGTTCTAGTTAGTGTTTTAATAATTTCCAAGTAGACATTCATGCCTTTTTTAAATGCAAGTAGTTTTACTTTTTCATTTTATTGCCATTTCTTGCCATGTTGCACTGACTAGACACTTTCATCACTCTGTTGATATCAGTGGTGATAATAGACAAACTTGTCTTTATCTCAATCTTAAAAGCATTTAGTCTGTTGGCATCAAATGTAATATTAGCTGTAGATTTTTTGGAAAATACTCATTACCAAGTTAAGGAAATTCTGCTCTATTCCGGTTTGCTGAGAATTTTTATCATAAATGGATGTAGACTTTTGTCAAATGTTCTCTCTTCACTGATTGATATAATCATGGGATTTTTCTTCTTCAGCCTAAATTATAATGACTGATTTTTAAAAAAAATATTAAATCACTCTTGAATCCCTAGAATACATCTTATTTGGTTGTGGGGTATAGTCCCCTTTAGGAAATTTGAATTATATTTGCTGATATTTGTTAAGAACTTTTGTATCTATTTTAATGACTATTAGTCTGTAGTTTGATAATTTTTGGTACATTCTTTGTCTTATTTTGTTGTCAGAGTAATACTAGTTTCATACAATGAATGGGAAAGTGTTTTCTTCTTTTCTGTTTTTAGAAATAATTGTATGAAATTTCTATTAATTTTTCTTTAAATGCTGGGTAGAGTTCTCCATTGAAGGGATCTTGTCCTGGAATTTTCTTTGTGGCAATTTGTTTGATTACTGATTTAGTGTACTTATTAGTTTATTATACAGTGCTATTCAAATTACCTATTTCACATGGGGTGAGTTGTGGTTGTTTGTGTTTATTGAGGAAGAGGTCTGCTCTACTAATTTGTCAAATTCATGTGTGTACATATGTTTGTAATATTCCTTTTTATCCTTTTAATGTTTGCAAAACTTGCAGTGTTATTTGCCATTATTCCCGATATTGATAATTTATGTCTTCACTGTTGTTTCTTTGTTAGTCCAGCAGATGTTTGTAAATTTTATTTATCTTTTTACAAAACTTTTTGTTTCATTTATTTATTTGTTTTTTTCTGGTTTAAATTTCATCATTTTCTTCTCTTACCTGTATAAGAACCCATTGTGATTACAGTGGACCCACCTCAAAAATCCAGAATATTCTCATTTCAGACTTCTTGATTTAAACACGTTTGCAGAGTCCCCTTTACTTTGTTAGGTGACATATTAATTGCTTCTGTGCTTTAGAACATGGATATCTTTGTGGGGTCATTATTCTGTCTACCATAGTCTACCCTCTGGTCAACAAAAGCGCCTGCCCATCTTGCATGCAAAATGCATTCACATTATCCCTAGGTTCCTAAAGGTTTCAACTCATTACAGTGTCAACTCACGTTAAAAATTCCTAAAAGCTCTAAACATCAACCTCCCATATGACCCCGCAATCCCCCTACTGGGAATATACCCTGAAGAACTCAAATCACTCTATAAAAAAGATACCTGTACACGAATGTTTATCGCAGCATTGCTCACAATAGCAAGAATCTGGAACCAACCATGCTGTCCATCAAAAGAGGACTGGATTTAAAAAATGTGGTACATATACACGATGGAATACTATGCAGCCATAAAAAAAGAACAGAATCATGAATTTCGCAGCAACCTGGATGGAACTAGAGTCTATAATACTGAGTGACCTCTCACAGAAACAAAGATCTGAGTATCACATATTCTCACTCATATAGTGGACCTTGATCATCCAACGCACTACCATAAGAAAATGACTGACAGTGGTGGGGGAAACTATGGGGGAAGGGGAAGGGGGGTGGGACTAATGGTAGTAAACAACTGTCTGGGGATGGGGAGACACCTGTTATCAACAGGGGGGCCTAAATGAAGCATATTTGTATACCTAACCCTAAACTGTACCCCACAACATCATAATAAAAAATATTGATTAAAAAAAAAATTCCATCTAAGTCTTGTCAGCTCAAAAGTTCAAAATCTTCTTTTTCTCCACATCCTCACAACATCTATTGTTTTTTGCTTTATTAATAATGGCAGCTGGGCTCGGTGGCTCAGCCTGTAATCCTGCACCTTGGGAGGTTGAGGTGAGTGAACTGCCTGAGCCCGCGGGTTCGAGACCCACCTGGGCAACTTGGTGAGCCCTCATCTCTACAATAAATAAAAAAAATCAGCTGG
>NW_007253531.1:1190430-1202426 GCF_000164805.1 Carlito syrichta
TGACCATTCTTACTGGAGTTAGGTAGTATCTCAATGTGGTTTTGATTTGTATTTCTCTGATGATTAGTGAGGCTGAGTACTTTTTCATGTGTCTGTTGGCTGCTCGTATGTCTTCCTTTGAGAAGTGTCTATTTATGTCTTTTGCCCACTTTTTAATGGGGCTGTTTGTTTTTTTCCTTTTGGCATGTTTTAGTTTCTTGTAGATCCTGGATGTTAGGCCTTTGTCAGATATGCAGTTGACAAATATTTTTTCCCATTCTGTGGGCTGTCTCCCTGCTCTCTTGATGCTTTCTTTTGCTTTGCAGAAGTTTTTCAATTTGATGAGGTCCCACCTGATATCTTATCTTTTATGGCATGGGCTTTTGGGGTTTTGATCAGGAATTGGTTGTCCATTCCAATTTCCATAATTATGTCTTCTGCTTTTTCTAAGATTCTTAAAGTTTGAGGTTTTATGTTTAGGTCTTTGATCCATTTGGAGTTGATTTTTATGTACGGTGTTAGGTAGGGGTCCTGTTTAATTCTTCTGCATGTGGTCAGCCAATTTTCCCAGTACTATTTACTGATTAGGTTTTCCTCTCCACAGTAGTTGTTGGTGGAGGCTTTGTAGAAGATTGAGTTGGTTGAGAAATAGAAGTTTTGCTTCCAGAATCTCTATCCTGTTCCATTGGTCTACATGCCTGTTCTTGTATTAATACCAAGCTGTTTTGATTATTATAGACTTATAATAAAGTTTGAAGCCTGGAAGTGTGATACTTCCTGCTTTGTTTCCTTTGCTAAGAATTGTTTTGGATATTTGTGGTCATTTCTGTTTCCATATGAATTTCTGTATTGCCATTTCCAGGTCTGAGAAGCACGATGTTGGTGGGAATGCAAACTAGTTCAACCTTTATGAAGAACAGTGTGGTGATTCCTAAAAGAACTAGAAATTGACCTTCCATATGACCCAGCAATTCCCCTTCTGGGAATATAACTGGAGGAACTTAAAGCACTTTACATAAAAAATACCTTCACACACATGTTTATTGCAGCACTATTCACAATTGCAAAAACATGGAACCAATTGTGCTGCCCACCGAACCTAAACTGGATTTTTAAAAATGTGGTACATATACATGATGGAATGCTAGCAGTCATAATGAAGGACAACATTATGGACTTCTCAGCAACTTGAATGAATTTAGAATCTATAATGCTCAGTGTTCTATCACAGAAACAAAGAACTGAGTACCACATGTTCTCACTTATAAGGGGACCCTGAACATTTATCATAATACTATAAGAAAGGGATTGGCAGTAGCGAGAAACTGCCAAGGAAGATAAGGGCACATATCATCAATAAGGGTACCTAATCTCAAATCAGGCAAAGTGGGGACCAAAGGGAAGCCCATACTTTACCTGTATGATTTCCATCTCTATACCTAATCCTGAATTGTACCCCTCATCTTTAAAATAAAAAAAATTTAAATGTTCAAAATCTCATCATTTAAATCATCTAAGCCGGGCTCGGTGGCTCAGCCTGTAATCCCGCGCCTTTGGGAGGCTGAGGTGAGTGGATTGCCTGAGCCCGCGGGTTCGAGACCCGCCTGGGCAGCGAGACCTCATCTCTACAATAAATCAAAAAATCAGCCGGGCGTGGTAGCGCATGCCTGTAATTCCGGTTACTCGGAAGGCTGAGGCGGAAGGATCGCCGGAGCCCAGCAGGCGAGGCTGCGGTGGCCGGGATCGGCCACTGCACTCCAGTCTGGACGACCGAGTGAGACTCCAACTCAAAAATAAAATTAAAAAAAATAATAATAAAAAATAAAAATAAATCATCTAATTCAGTTATGAGTGAGGATGTGAGAATAATCCATACTGGTATGTTTTCTGTCTGTGCCTATTGATGTTTGTGGGTTGCCAACTTCTTCAGCTTCAACTCTGGGATATTTGAGTTAACACAAAAACTAAGGAACTCATTATTATGCCATTCCTGAGGTCCTGAGATTCTGAGCTTTGGGATTCTGATGTCTGAGATCCTAAAGTCTGAGATTCTGAAGTCTGAGATCTGAGGTTGTTCTTTCATTCCTTGTGTCATATTATATTTATTTTATATGTAATGTTTATAGTTTTCAGTTGAATTTAGTGGAATAAATACGGAAAGTAAGTCTACTCCATATTCCTGGGATTGTAAGTCATAGTAAGCATATTTATAAAAGCAATCTAAGATATTTTACATATGAATATCTATTCTTATGATTTTGCTGTCAAATTCTATGTAGCAATATTTTTTCCCTATAAGGATTTCCAGTTTGTTCCATTAGTCATCAGTATCTAAGCATATCTTAAAATTTTGATCAATAGGATAAAAAGACTATCTTGCTGTAAGTATTCTTCAGAGCATTTTTTAAAAGACTACATGGTAAAGAAATCATATTTAATTTGCCAGGTCTTAAAGCATCTTGGTAAATGAAGATTAAATTAATTTTTAGAAATCCACTTAATCTTTCAAATTTATCTAGACTTTATTCTTTAAATTAATTTAAAAACAAGTATGGACAATGTCAACTAACTGCTCCTCTAATCATTTATCACTAATTGAAAAAAATGTAATAAAAGCAGTTACAGATCAAACTATATATATATATATGTGTGTGTAGTTAGGCACAAGTTATGCATATAGGCTTGAGGAATAACCCTTACTTGGGCTTATATTCCAAGAATGCATGTGCGAGCCACAAAATTTAGCCAATTATGTTGGGCAAAAGGTTTTTCCTAGTTCTTTATAGATACTGAGTATGTACCAATTATTACAGACTATATTAATTCCCAGGCACAGTGGTCTGTAGTGCTTTAAAAAGTACTGGAAATTTTTATGAAAAAAAATTTAAATATTAAATTACAGATAAATATGTATTATTGAAGAATTTCTTTTAAAAAATCTTCAAATTTACATACATATTGCAGGAGTAAGATAACGAATTTCCAAATATCCTTCATTTTTATTTATTTAATTTTTATTTTAAAGATGTGGGCTACAATTTAGGGCTAGGTATGCAAATAGTCATTGTACAGGTAAAATTTGGGCCTCATTTTGGTCCCCACTTCACCTGGTTTGAGATCAAGTACCCTTATTGATGAAGTGTGCTCAACCCTTCCTCCCCTGGCAGTTTCTCACTACTGCCAATCCCTTTCTTATAGTATTATGATAATTGTTCAAGGTTCACTTATGAGTGAGAACATGTGGTATTCGATTCTTTGTTTCTCTGATAGATCACTAAGTATGATAGACTCTAAATCCATCCAAGTTGCTGAAAAGTTCATCTTTTTGTCATTTATATTTATTAATTGTTAATATTTTGCTACAATCCCTCTCCCTTCTCTCTTGCTCACTCATTCTCTATATATGATATAATAAAGTAATAAATATTATAGTTTATAACATCATAAATATGATATATTTTAATCTTATATTTTGTAATGTTATAAATAATACCACATGTTTATATGACACATTTTATAATTTAATAAATAGTATTATTATTAATTTTGCTATTATTGAATTTAATCATTAGTAAATCATCCTTTACTCCTAAACACTTTAGCATGGATATCTTAAGAAAAAGGACATTCTCTTAACAATACTATCATCAAATTCTGGCAGTTACACTCTAATTAAATATCATCTAATATATCATCCATATTCAATTTTTTCAACTGTACTAATAGCATTTTTTAATTAAAAAAAATTTTTTTTGACTGTACTAATAGCATGAGGTTCCCCCCAACCTCATGGTCTAGGAAGTTGTCCAGAACCACTGCATTTAGTTATCATGTCTAAGTCTTCTTTTATAGGAAAAACTTCCTTACAGGATAGGCTATTTGTTTTGTAGAATGACTCCCAACTTATAATTGTCAGATGCTTTTCCATTTTTTTTTTTTGCTGATTCTTGTAAAAATGATTTCCTTTATTAGTATTTATGTTCCTAATTGACAAATAAAAATTGTCTATATTTAGTATCAAAGATAAGCACTTTAACATTCTAGTGGATGTCTGTCTTTCTTTTTCCTGGGCACAATTTATTGACACATTCTGAACTATGTGTGTATGCACACAAACACACCATTTTATATACCACTCCAATGTATTGTAGATTTCTACCTTAATATAATAACAAAAGTTCTTTCCTGACACCCATATTATTATAAATTCTTACTAAACATGAATTGTAAAGTTGACTTAATAGTTCATTGAAGTGGATGTTCTATAATTACCTAACCTCTTCCCCACTAGTAGATAAATATTTACCACTAACAAAGATTGTTCAAATTTTTCACCATCATAGATAATGCTATGGTGAACATCTTTGTTTATAAATATTCCTTTGTTTCAGATTATAACTATAGAATAGTTTCATAGAAGGAAATTAGAAATAAAAAATAATAAACATTTTAAAAACTTTTACATATTTTGACACATTTTGTTTTTTCTTTTATTTTCTAAATGTTACATGTTGGGCATGTTCTATTTTACAATAAAAATAAATTTTGTATCTAAGAATAAATAGCTAATATTTCATGGTTAGGGTCTTATTTGGAAGCAATAATACATTTGATATCAGTATATTCTTCAGTATTCATCTTTTTTCTTTAGTTTTCTTGATTAGAGGAAGTCTTTTGGGTTCAGTGGTTGGACAGGATAATTGAAGACAATCTCTAGGAAGATGATGTTTTGTTATTATTGCTATTTATCTAACTATATAATATCTCCTTCTAGGAAGGAATTCTAAAAATTAAAAAAATAAAAATTTTAAGGAAAAAATTGTATATATTTATAGTGTACATGTTTTGAAATATGTATACATTGTGGAATGACTAAATCAAGCAATTAACATATGCATTACCTCAACTACTTATTTATTAATGGTGAGAACACAAAATCTTCATTATTTTCTATGCTTTTGTAGTATTTCATTGTGTAGCTGTATTATACATAGTTTATTCAGCCATCTCCCACAGATTGGCATTTAGTTAATTCCAATATTGTGCAACTGCAAATAACGCTATGTAATTAGCCTAGTACATATTGTTTTTTATTGTTGAAATTATAAAACATTTTAAAGTTGTTTAGAAACAAAGTCTATAACAATTGGAAATAAATCGTGAGTTGCTATTGTTGTGATTAAAAAAAAATTCAAACCAAATAACACCACCACCACTCATCTTCCTGTGATCCTAAATCAATTCAGAAATAGTCAAGAAGTAAAGTATATGGAGACCAAAATAATCAGTCTGACCATGTCACAAGTAGGGCTCCCTAGGAAGCAGTTTCTGAGACAGAAATGAGAGCATATAAGAAGTTTATTAGAGAGTGCCTTGGGGCTAAACATCTGCAAAAGGAAATAGAAGGGAAGAAAGCATGAATGGACAGAGAAAATTTGGACTGCAGGGCAGTCTCAAGGGAAGTCTCATCTGACCTTAACTGGGAATTCTGAAACTAGAATCACCCTTTAAAGCTTTTATAATTTGGGCAAATGGTCCAGGTCCTTACATCACCTCATCGATCAATCATTGAATGTAGGCCACCTGGAAAGGAGGCTCTACCTTGGGCAAACTAGCTCCCTTTAGCAGATGCATCCTTGTAGGGAGGTGGCAGCTATAGACTTCCTGCAGGCAGGACTCCCAGCAGCTAAACATATTGATGTTTGGTTTGTAAACCAGAATCTTAGTATTACATCACAGCATCTACCACAGACCAGATATACTTGCACCAATAAAATTTAGGAAAATAATTTTCTAGTCCTCTTTGCCTTAACTCTTTCTTGAGACTTTAAAGCGTTTTATACTTCTCTGTCATAATAAATACCATATTGGATTAATCTTATTTCTTTACTTGTCTGTTTTTCCTGAATTCTTAAGCAGGGAAAGCAAGATTTATTAGTTGTTGTATCCCCAATAGCTACCACAGTGTCTGTCTGAGCATAAGTGTTCAATTATTATTTGATGAAATTATAAACTCCAGTGCATAACTATTTAAAGGATCTTACCAAATGATTAGTGATTATATGTACCCGTCTGAATGGAGATTTTAGTGCCTAGCTAGAGGCTCTGACTTCATGCCTATTCAAAACCAGTTTTATCAGTGACCAAGAGAAAGGTGTAATAAGTAAGTGTCCCATTTGTGAATGGCTTAAAACTAAGGAAAGCAGCTTTACTGGATGACAGAGATAGAATTCAGAAAGAATGAAAATAGGTTAAAATAATGAGTCCAATGAGATGAAATTTGAGGAATTGCTGTGAAGGACTATCAGTGAATGCAATAAACCACCTAGAAGTTTTCAGCTGGCTAAGCAGAAGTTTGTGAGAAAGACTCAGGGTTTTTGATGATTGCAAGACTAACAAAAGTCAATGCCATTATGTGGCTATGAGAAAAAGCCAGTGTCATCTTAGCCCTTATCGGTAGAACTATATGACCTTGAAGCCTGGAAGCAATGAGCCTGTTCTCGGTCAGAATGTCATATCACCCAAGATTTTAATTCCAAGCACTACCTTGGAGTATAAGAACCAGACAATTTAGAATGCAAACGGAGAAAAGCAAATAGGATGGTGGAAAGACTCTTAAATTTGCAAGATGACTAATGGCTAAAGGGAGGGTGAAGGAAGTTTTGCCAAACCTTTTAGATACAAAAATTAGCTTAATAGAAAACCTAACAAACATAATAAGTTGATAATAAGTTAATGAATAGCTCTAATGAAAATAGATAAAGAAATTCTGAAAAGGCACTTACAAACGGAATTCAGGGACATGTTAAAAAAAACACCATTACATATCATATGTTTTTTTCTTATAATGCAAATTGGTTTGATATTAAAAAGGCTATGGATCACATCATGGTATCTGAGAAAAAATATGATAATTCAATAGGAGATTTAAAAGGTAGTTGATGAAATGCAAGGACCATACAGGTTTTGAAAATTAAACAAAAAACCCAGAAAACTCATTAAATTAGAAATATACGAGTAGGTTTTAAAAATGATGGTCTATATATTTCTTATACTGATAACATTATGCCAACAGCTAAAGCAATATATGTTTTCCCACTAGAGTCAGGATTATGAGAAATATGATGATTCACATTACATTTATTTAACATTACTCAAGATATCAGATCAGAGAAATGAATAGTTCATAAATACAGAAAATGAAGAGGCAATATTATCATTGATTAAAAATGATAACATTACTTGTCCTATAACAATAACAATGAAAGTTTTAAAATACTTTAATTATTAAAATATTGGTAAAGGAGTGAGTTACATAATAAATATACAAATAAAATGCAAAAATATCAGAAAACCTAGTTGGAAGGTATAATAGAACACATATTGTCTTTAGATTTAACATAAAGAACCTAAAAGTAAACTGGATTTTTAAAAAAGTGCAGGGCCCACAGGTAGAAAACTATAATACTTGACAAAGATCATAAAGAACACTTAAATAAATTGAAGAGAGACAAATTATGTTATTGGCTAGAAAGACTAAATATTTTGAAGATGTCTACTGCCTCCAAAATATTCTCTAAATCAAATGTAACATCAAAAAGTCAAGAATTTTTACTTCAAACTTTGTGAGATGTTCATTTAGAACAATAAAAATCACAAATAAGAAAGAAACATTTTTGAAGTAGGATTTGTTTAACGAGATAACATAGCATGCTCTAGAGAACTTAAAACACTGTAGAATTATTATGAGAATAGACAAAACAGAGAAACAGGGTAGAATTTTCAGGGAAAATGTAGATTTAAGGATTGATTATACCAATAAAAATGGAAATAATAAATGTTTTAAAAGATACTGTAAGACATGAAATAATATAATAAATATATATATTTATATATAACTACTGTTTTATATAGAAATAATTTTAACATAAAGAAAATAAATACCCCAATAGAAAAAAATTAGCAAATAACATTAGCGGGCAATTAAATAATCATATAAAGTTGTTTCAATCTCACTAACATTGAAAGAGATGAAAAGAAATTTTGCCTACATTCATTTATTCAAAATATAATTATTTATGACCAACTTTGTGCCAGAGACTGTTGTGGGTCACTAAGAACATGGAAGTAAATAAGACAATATCCCTACTCTTTTGAAAAAGAAATAGTAATGAAACAAAAAAATAACAGCACTTGTAAAGTTATACAAGATAAATTCCCGAGATCTGCTAATTTAGTGCCTATAGTTAACAATAAGGTATTCTGCATTTAAAAATTTGTTAAGAAGATAGATCTCATGTTATGTATTCTTACCACTCAGAAAAGAGAAAAAAGTAACCAAAAAGGGATGTAAGAAAATGTGTGAAGGTGATGGATATGTTTGCTACTTAGATTATGCTGATAGTAACATTAGTGTATACATATGTCCAGACTTTCCAAATTGTATGTCTGACTTGTGTAGTTATTATATACCTAATTTACTTCAATGGAGCTGAGTAAAACATTAAAAATAAATACAGTTAAAATAAATTAACAACATGATTTTAAAGATTGATAAGTATATGGCATTATTTAAAAAAAATTTTAAACTCTACTGTAAAGATGTGGGGCACAAGTCAGGATTAGGTACATAAGTAGTCTGCATGCAGCTGAAGTTTGGGCCTCCAGCTGGTCCTTATTTCCCCTGGTTTAGGATCAGGTGCTCTTAGCTATGTTATGTGTACATCTCCCGCCCCCACCACCTCCTGGCAGTGTCCCCCCTACTGCCAATCCCTCTCTCGTAGTATTGTGAAAATGTTCAGGACCCATTTACGAGTGAGAATATGTGGTATTCAGCTCTCTGTTTCTGTAATAAATCACTGAGTATGATGGGCTCTAATAAAGTAGAATAAATGGATAGAAAGCAATTGGGAGGACTATTAAAAGGGGAAAAAATAAACATCAACTTTTTGAAGGCTAATCTGGCAATGTGCATCAATAGATTTAGAAATGTTCATACCTTTTTTAAACTTGTTGCTTTGAAATAATTTATGACTCACAAGAAGTTGCAAAATTAGACATATGGGAATTCATCAAACTAAACAGCTTCTGCACAGCAAAAAAAAAAAAAAATCAAAAAAGTGAAAAGGCAACCTACTGAATGAGAGAAAATATTTGCAAACCATATATCTGATAAGGGGTTTATTTCCAAAATATATAAGAAACTCTTACAACTCAAATAGCACAAAAACTAATAACCTGATTTAAAAGTCACTTGAACAAACTTTTCTCTAAAAAAAGACACATGAATGGCCCAGAATCGGTGAAAAGCTGCCCAAAATTGCTATCAAGGAAATGAATATCAAAACCACATGAGATATCACCTCTTACCTGTGAAGATGACTATTATCTAAAACTAAAGGCAAGAAGTGTTGACAAAGATGTGGAGTAGTTGGAACCCCTGTACACATTTGTGGGAATGTAAATTTGTGCAGTCAATATGGAAAATAGTAAGTAAGGTCCTCACAAAATTAAAAATAAAGCTATCATATGGTCCAGCAATCCCATTTCTGGTAATTTATTGAAAAGAGTTGAAGCCCGGCTTGGTGGCTCAGCCTGTAATCCCGCACTTTGGGAGGCTGAGGTGAGTGGATTGCCTGAGCCTGCAGATTCGAGACCTGCCTGGGAAACTTGGTGAGACCTCATCTCTACAATAAACCAAAAAAAATTAGTTGGGCATGGTAGCACGCGCCTGTAGTTCCAGCTACTTGGAAGGCTGAGGCAGAAGGATCACCGGAGCCCAGCAAGTCGAGGCTGCGGTGGCCGGGAGCGTGTCACTGCACTCCAGTCTGGGCGACAGAGTGAGACTCCAACTCAAAAACAAAACAAAACAAAACAAAAAAGCCCAAAAACAAAAAACAAAAAACAAAAAAAAAAAAAGAAAAGAGTTGAAATCAGAATCTCGAGGAGATCTTAACACTTCCATGTTCATAGCAGCATTATTCACACTAGCCAAGATGTAGAAGCGACCTAAATTTTCATAGATAAATGAATGGATAAAGAAAACATGCTATATACCTACAATGGAATATTATTCAGCCTTAAAAAAGAAAAAAGAATTCTGTAATACATGACAACACAGACGAACTGCAGAGACATTATGCTAAGTAAACCAGTAACAGAAGGACAAATATGGCATGATTCCATTAATAAGAAGTATTTAAAACAGTCAAACTCATAGAAGCAAAGAATATAATGGTGGTTGTTGGGGCAAGGTGGCGGGGATGGTGGAGAGTTGCTAATCATTGTGTATAAATTTTCAATTATGCAAGATAAATATACTATAGATAACAATAACGTATCTTACACTTAAAAATCTGTTAAGAAGGTAGATCTCATCTCTTAAGTGTTCTTTTATTTTTTATTTTTAAAATGTGAGGTACAATTTAGAGTTAGGTATACAAATGCTCATTATGCAGGTACCCTTGTTGATGAGGTGTGCCCCTCCCTCCCCTGGCGGTTTCCCTCAACTGCCAATCCCATACCCCATCCCCTGGAAGTTTCACACTACTGCCAATCCCTTTCTGATAATATTATGATAATTGTTCAAGGTCTGCTTATGAGTGAGAACATATGGTACTCTGTTCTTTGTTTCTGTGATAGATCACTGAGTATGATCGACTCCAGATCCATCCAAGTTGCTGCGAAGTTCATATGCTTGTCCTTCTTTATGACTGCATAATATTCCATTGTGTATATGTACCACATTTTTTAAAACCCAGTCCAGCTTTGATGGGCAGGCTGGTTGGTTCCATGTTTTTGCTATTGTGAATAGAGTTGCAACAAACATGCATGTGCAGGTATCTTTTCTGTAGAATGATTTGCATTCCTCTGGGTATATTCCAAGTAGAGGAACTGCTGCATCATATGGAAGGTCAATTTCTAGTTCTTTCAGAAATCATCACACTGTCTTCCAGAGAGGTTGCACTGTTTGCATTCCCACCTGCAGTGTAGAAGTGTTCCTTTTCCTCCACATCCTCGCCAGCATCTGTTGTTATTTGTTTTATTAATGATAGTCATTCTTACTGGGGTTTCTCTGATGATGAGTGAGGCTGAGCACTTTTTCATGTGTCTGTTGGCTGCCCATGTATCTTCTTTTGAGAAGTGTCTATTCATGTCTTTTGCCCACTTTTCAATGGGGATGTTTTTTTTTTTCTTTTCAGCGCTTTTGCGTTCCTCGTAGATCCTAGATGTTAGGCCTTTCTTACCAAAAGGCTAATAGGAAGGAAAGGAGGGAGGGAGGAAGAGAGAGAGGGAGGGAAGAAAGAAAGAAAAAATGAAACAAAAAGAAGCTACAAATATACTAGAACATTCCTAAAATTTCTTCACTTGTCTTTTCCCAATAACATTTTACATAGACTTAGTAAAATGTCAAAACCAGGAAATTGACATTGGTATAATAATATCAATTAAACTACAGACCTCATTTCATTTCTAAGTTTTTATATGGACTCATATGTGTTTTGGTGTGCAGTACTATGAAACTTTATCGTATATATAGATTAATGTGATGGCAACCACAGTCAGGATATAGAAACATTACACCGCTAAAAAAATGTCAGTCATCCACATGCAGAAGATTGAAACAGGACCCCTATCTATCCCCATGCACAAAGGTTAACTCCAAATGGATCAGAGACCTAAATGTAAAACCTCAAACCATAAGAACCTTAGAAAATGAAGGAAATATCCTCATGGAAATCGGAACTGGCATCCAATTCCTGAACAAAACCCGAAACCCACAGGTCATAAGAGAGAAGATATACAAGTGGGACCTTATTAAATTGACAAGCTTCTGTAAGGCCAAAGAAACCATCAAGAGAGCAGGGAGACAGCCTACAGACTGGGAAAAAATATTCGCCGACACCAGGTCTGACAAAGGCTTAACATCCTGGATCTACAAGGAACTAAAACGTGCTGAAAAGAAAAAAACAAACAACCCCATTATCAAATGGGCAAAAGATATGAACAGACACTTC
>NW_007253531.1:1202890-1208255 GCF_000164805.1 Carlito syrichta
CACTCGTATAATGGACCTTGAACATCCAACGTAATACTATAAGAAAATGACTGATGGTACTGGGAAACTATGGGGGGGAGGGGGATGGGATTAACAGTAGCAAATATCTGTCTGGGGAAGGGGAAACACCTCTTATCAACAGGGTACCTGAATGAAACGTAATTGTACACCTAACCCTTAACTGTACCCCACAAAACCATAATAAACAATATTGATTTAATTAAAATAAAATGTCAGTCATCATACTCCTTATACTCTATCTCCCCCAAGTGTAACTCATGGTAACCACTAATCAGTTTTCCACCACGGTAATTTTGTCACTTTGAGCATGTTGTGTAAACGGATAAGATTTGTAACCTTATGAGACTGACATTTTTTTATCCCACTAAACATAATACCCCAGAGATCCATTCAATTGTGGGGCTATCAATAAATTCTTTCTTTTCATAAAGAGCAGTATTTCCATTACATGGACGAACAAATTTCTTGAATAAACTTCACCCGTTGAAGGACATTAGAGTTGTATGCAGTTTGGAGCTATTACCAATAAAGCTGCTATGAACATCTGTTTACAGGTTTTTGTTTGGATATATGTTTTCAATCAGTAGAATAAACATCCAGAATTGTGATTGCTAGTTCCTATGATAAGTGTATGGTATAATTTTAAAAGATGCTGTCAGACGGTTATACCATTTTACCCATATACCTTCACTATCAATGTATGGCAGATCTCAATGTTCCACATCCTACCAGTATTTGGTGTTGCCAATATCTTCTATTTTTGCCATGCTGATAGATGTATACAGTTAGCATGGCTTTAATTTTCATTTATCTGATGGCTAATGATGTTGAACATATTTTATGTGTTTGCGCTCTGTATATTCTCTTTATTTAAGTGTTCAGTCAAGTCTTTTGCCTGCTTTCTAATGGGATTGTTATCTTACCTTTGAGTTTAGAAAGTTATTTATATATTCTAGATACAAGCCCTGTGTCAGATATGTGATTTGTGAATATTTCTTACAGTCAGTGGCTTATCTTCTCATCCTTTTAATAGATTCTCTCACAGAGAAAAAGTTTAAAATTGTTGTTAAAGATCAAGTTATCATGTTTTCTTTTATGGATTGTGCTTTGGTGCTATGTCTAAGAACCCTGCCTGACCAAAATCATGAAGGTTTTCTCCTGTATTTTCTTATGACAAGCTTCTACAAAGTCAAAGAAACTATCAAGAGAGCAGGGAGATAGCCCACAGACTGGGAAAAAGTATTTGCCAACTGTATGTTTGACAAAGGCCTAACATCTAGGATCTACAAGGAACTCAAATGTGCTGAAAAGAGAAAAAAAAGAAAGAAAGAAAAAAAAAAACACCAAGCAGCCCCATTACAAAGTAGGCAAAAGATATGAATAGACACTTCACAAAAGAAGACATATGAGCAGCCAACAGATACATGAAAAAATGCTCAGCCTCACTAGTCATCAACGAAATACAAATTGAGACTACACTGAGCTACTACCTAACTCCAGTCAGGATGGCCATTATCAATAACTCAAAAAACTACAGATGCTAGAGAGGATGCTGGGAAAAGGGAACACTGCTACACTGATGGTGGTAGTGTAAACAAGTGCAGACTCTGTGGAAAATAGTGTGGTGATTCCTAAAAGATCTAAAAATCATCTTCGCATATGACCCTGCAATCCTTCTACTGGAAATATATGTGGAGGAACTCAAATCACTTTATGAAAAAGATACCTGCACATGCATGTTTATTGCAGCATTATTCACAGTAGCAAAAACATGGAAACAACCATGCTGCCCATTGAAAAAGGACTGTATTAAAAAGTGTGTTACATATACATGATGGAATATTATGCAGCCATAAAGAAGGACAAAATTATAAACTTCGCAGCAACTTGGATGGACTTAGAGGCTACAATACTGAGTGATCCATCACAGAAACAAAGAATCGAGTATCACATGTTCTCACTCAGAAGTGGACCTTGAACAACTATGGTAATACTATAAGAAAGGGATTGGCAGTAGTGGGAAACTGCCAGAGGAAGGTGGGGGAGAGGCACACCTCATCAACAAGGATACCTGCATAATGAACATTTGTATACCTAACCCTGAATTGTATCCCACATCTTTAAAGTTAAAAATTTTTTAAATTAAAAATAAAATAAAAGTTGTATAGTGTTAGAGTTTATGTTTAGATCTCTGATCCATTTGGAGTTAATCTTTGTATAAGAGATGAGTTTTAGGTCAAGGTTTATTTTTTAGTCCGTGGATACCCAACTGTCCAACATGATGTTCTGAACAGATTATTCTTCCTTTATTGAATTACTTTTTCACCTGTGACAAAAATAAGTTGGATGTTCTTTTGTGGGTCATTTTCTGGATTCTGTTCCATTGATCTATGTGTCTGCTCATTTTGCTATAAGACTCTGTCATGTGTTTATGTCTTTTGATTCAACAGTTTAATTTTCAAGAATATATTTACAAGAGATAAAGATTAGAATTATCAATAAATGCTTTACATATGCAAAAAATGCACATGTAAGGATATTTACTGTAACTTTTTTTCACATTGAAGAACTGGAAATAATGTCTAACAACAGGGAATTGATTAAAGATATCAGATTCCAGCAAAATGGCTCACTCAACAAGTACATAAACACTCTCCTTATAAAATCTAGGGATGGTAAATAACTATAATACATTTTAACATATAGTTTACTTCAAAAACTATGAACTGTCCAGGACCCAGAGGCTCCAGAGCCAGACTTCCAAGTATACATGCTGATTTTGTTTTAGCCCTGGACATATTACTATCCCAATAATAGGGTCTTGGTTTTAATGCACTCAAAGGAATGGATGACAATAGCTTTACTCATTCAAGGTATAGAAACTGAGACCTGGGAATAAAGATGAGACCCTTGAAAGATTGTAATCTCTGAATTAAAAATTAAAATGCTCCATGTACCTTCCCAGTGAGATGACAATAAATCTTCATAGAGAAATTAAATCCCTGTGACTGGGCCCCACATAAGTAGAGTCTACTTACTCTAAACTCAGAGTGTAGGGATCCTCCAAATCAATAATTTAGCATAAACATTTAGCCTCTGGAGAACTAACCTAATCCACAAGGGATTCTTCCTAAAACAAACAAACTCCCCTTAAGACAAGCTAACAACAAAAGTTGAAGATATAGATGGAATCATCAACCACGCAAAGACAGCAAACAGCACAAACAAGAGAGCTAGCAATACAATAATTTGGGGAAAAACTTACAGGTTTTGATATGATGAGTCTATAACCACACTGTTCAATAAAAACATAGTATAAACCACAAGTTTACAATTACCTATGCATTTGAAATTCAATTAAACTAATTTTAATAATTAGTTTATCTCTATTTCATTTTTTATTTTATTTTAACTTTATCTGACTACTTTTTTCATAAGGCTTTGAAATCCAGTGTATATGTTACACTTACAGCATATCTTACTTTGGGCTAGCTACACTTCAAGTACTATGTAGCCACAGGGGGCTATTGGCTATTATATTCATCAATGCAGCTCATAAAATAAGTATATATTGGCTTGCTGCATAATTTCATAGCTTTTTTTGCTTGGCCATGGAATGCAAATGTCTCACAATGACTAATTGGTCACAGTTTATCGTTTGCCAGTTCTCAGGTTGACTAAACAAGGAGAATCACTCAGGTCAAAGTGGCCATGTTTGAAACAACAAAACCACTTACTTGCCATACTTTCCCCAATTGCATTTTCCCCATTCGTGGCCCAAATGTTTTGAGCTGCCTCCGCTACCTTTACTTCTCTGTTAAATTCATACAGAAGAATATGTTGGAAATATTCGGTTTTTTCCGCTTGACACTCCATCTACTTTAGCCCACAAATAGCACTAGTTTTCTTTGTTTATATTCTATTTTAAAGATGTGGGGTTCAATTCAGGATTAGGTAAAAAATACAATATTGTCACTCCAAATGAAAAATAAAAAACAATAAACAAACGCCCAACACCACAGTATTGCCATACCAGAAACAAATGTTATGAACTTATGCATTAACCTAACATAAAATGAGGAATATAACTCATATATTTGATCATGATTCATTGAGCACTTACTATATGCCAGACAGCACGAAATCTTCAGTGCACTAAATAAACAAAGCCCCTGCCTTCATGGAGCTTAAGTACCAATATGGGTGTAAGAAGAGAAGGAGAGTTTGGAAAAGTGGATAAGTAACCAGAAAATACATATTATGCTAGATGATAATATGTGAAATAAAAAAAATAAAGCAAGGCAAAACCCATAAAAACAACTGATGTGTGTGTGTGTGTGTGTGTGTGTGTGTGTGTGTGTGTGTGTGTGTATCTGTGTGTGTGGTATAATCACTTATGGGGATATAATTTTATATCAGATTGATTGGCAAAAGTCTCACAAATAAGGTTGTACTTGAGCAGTGACTTGTAGACAAGAACCTAGTACTGTAGAATATCTGGGAAACAAATAGTCACTGAGATTTTTTTAAAGAACTCAATGCATGGATTAAATAGAGGATTAGACATAGTAGAAGAAAGGAGTAGGGCTTAATTCAGAAAATACAGAACAATAAATATTTTTAAAGGCTTTTCAGCTACAAAATGACTATATTCTATATAAATGACCAGAAACAACTTTTTAAATTGGAGGTTATTAAAAAACCCATATCAATCAGCACTGTCAAATCTAAATATAATTCAAGTCACATACAAAATTTTGTGTTTTCTAGTAGTCACATTAAAAAGGTAAAAATAAATAATATACTTTAGCAATTAAATAATATATATTTAACCCATATATGCAAAATATTCTTTTTTAAAATGACACTCGTCACATTTTGAGTGCTTAGTAGTGACACATAACTAGTAGTTACAATGTTAGACAGTACAGCCCTAGATGCTTCATAAATTACTACAAACAGACTCTTAAATGTTTGGTCAAACTGTAAGTAAATTAAACTAAGAAATCAAAAACAAAAAAAGGAAGCTAATGATGTGAAAATCCTAGGAAATATTGCCTTTCTCAGAAACTTTTAGTCTTGGGTTTTTATGGTTATGCAAAGACTGAATGAATTGGCCTTTGACTAACCCAATGAATGAGACGGGATAGATTACTATGTCTATCCTGAAGACAGAAATACAGAAAGAGGACATAAAGAGAGACACAGTGAAAGACCGAGAGAGTAAGATGGATAGAGGTGGAGAGTGAGACCGTGCACCATACACACACACACACACACACACACACACACACACACACACACACACACCAGAAATGGCAAATGGGGTGGGGGGGGGGGGGGG
>NW_007253531.1:1208275-1211759 GCF_000164805.1 Carlito syrichta
CGGAGGGAGAGAAAGAGAGAGAGAGAGACAGAGAGAGAGAGAGAGAGAGAGAGACTGGTACCTCTGTAGGTCAGATTAGAAATTGAACACGGATCCTCCTCTTGAATCAGCAGGGTTCTCCATTTCAAGTTGTATCTCCAATAACACCACTCAGTGGTAGAGGTTACTGTAGTGACCATGGTCGGAAACTCAAGAACATGAATTCATCCATTTCAACCATTACTCAAGGTTCCACTTCTCTAGAGAGAGCAAACTTGAAATCAGTGACTCCAGAGAGTAGATGAAGGAGCTGAATCCAGCAGAAGCGTAGGAGAGGTTGCGGAAGTATGCCCTACTAGCACCTTACAAATGTGGAGTGTGATTAACTGTTTTTGCCTTTTTTTTCTAAAAGAAAAACCAGATCTTATATCCTGAGTTCCTCAGCTAGGAAATGAATACTACATGTACACTAAAATGATAGACACAAGCATTGTGCAGACCCATTTGCAAACTCGTTACATTTTGACAAATATTGATTTAATTGACAAGTACATGCCTTTTTGATATCATTCTAAAGTGTAATGTGGGTCTGTTTCGTAACCCTAAAATGCCTTGACTCTAAGCAAAGACCTTGTTTGGAGAGGCAATGTAATAGTATAGTAAAAACCCCATAGACTGTGAATCCAACTTGGATTTGGTTCTATTTTTAAACAATTAACCTCTCAATTTACTTACATGTAAAATTATCACATTGGATGATAGGATTTTCTCTTTATATAAACTATAATTACATTTTTATGGAGAAAATTATGAAAAAATGTTTTCATTTTATTTTACATAGAAATAAAATAAAAAAGATTTGACTCATAAGGGCTTTCTAGATCTTCCTGAGTCTGCTCCCTGAAAGACAACTAGATAATCTCACAATAAATGGATTTTTAAGAAACAAAAATGAATTCGAGTTTTCCCACTTCAATCCATTGGTGTCCCGTATGAGTGTGAGAATTTATGGATCTGTGTATGCTGAGGTTGTAGAAAAGGGTAGCTCTTAATGTATAAATATCAAATTTTGCAATAATTTACTTTCAAAACACTGGTGGTCAAGTAACTTCATAATTAATCTCAAGAAAATAAAAATATATGTATGTTCAGACAGGGTTTCACAAATGTTCTTTCTCAGTTTCCCAACAACATTCACCTTCAAGTGTCACCTTTTTGGAAACTGGTTGCCACCAGGTCATGCCTTGCACTGAAGTTATTCTCAGTTTCTTTCTTACATCTTACAGGTTTTACACCTAAAATATTGTTAACCCATATTAATGAATACTTGGTCACAGAATGGCTTTGTTTGCCACCTTCCTAGGGTATGAAATCTAGAATGCATATTTCATTTATATTATTTTGTTCTTGCAGCTGCTCAGTACCAAATACAATGACAGATACAATTTGGTGGCTTGTTTCAATATGCAAACTTCACAGAAGCCTCTGCCCAGAACCGGCAATCAGCAGGACCAGCACAACACTGCCAAAGATTCTACAAAGGCAATTCAAACAACCCTATAATTTAACTTTTATTTTTATGTAATAATGTTTGTATACTATTTCAAATTGAAATGTAATTAGTTTAAAGACTTATTATGCAGATTTTTGGGTAAGCTTCACTGATTTTACAAAGATAGGCGAAGGTCATCTAATATTGTCCAGTAAAATTGATTTTCTGATTGACAGCTAAACCTTCCCATTTATTCAGGTTATTGACACTTTCATGTGTCAAGCTGAAATACTGTTATTCTCTGAACTGTGAAATTTCAAAGAGATTGTTCCACTCTGCAAACAAATAACCGCATTAGGGGAGAAGAGATGAAAGCTACCTACTATTATTTCCAATACTCACAGACTCTTAAGTTGGGTCAGATAAATCTTCTGATAATGGGAAATAATATTGAAAATATTTTAAAGCCGGGCTCGGTGGCTCAGCCTGTAATCCCGTGCCTTTGGGAGGCTGAGGTGAGTGGATTGCCTGAGCCCACGGGTTCGAGATCCGCCTGGGCAGCGAGACCTCATCTCTACAATAAATCAAAAAATCAGCCAGGCGTGGTAGCGCATGCCTGTAATTCTGGCTACTCGGAAGGCTGAGGCGGAAGGATCGCCGGAGCCCAGCAGGTCGAGGCTGCGGTGGCCGGGAGTGGCCACTGCACTCCAGTCTGGGGGACAGAGTGAGACTCCAACTCAAAAAAAAAAAAAAAGAAAGAAAAGAAAATATTTTAACTCTACACTGTTGGAAATCAGTGTGATATCTGTAGGGTTTTGAATTGGGTAGGTGAGTTGGAAGTTTGGCTCCAATCCTATCTTGAACAATTCCTCACATACAGTAGATGTTCACTAAATATTTACTTTCCTTCCTTTATTGGTTTTCCCTAAAATCAACTAGGAAAATGAATTTGAATTTCATTCCATGAGCGATGAGGAACTGTTGAAAATTTTCTTTTAAGTGAGAAAATTAATATGATATTTTAGATAATTGATAAAGAAAGAGTAGAGGCAAAGAGGTTGATTAATGGAATTTAAACGATGATGGGGCAGGAAGAACTATTATAAAGTCTTTATCTATCTGTCTATCTATCTATCTATAATAATTTGTTTGTTTAGAAAGAACATTCATTTCACCAATAAGAAGTCTGTGAAATAGGTATTATTATTCAACTTTCATAGTTTAGAAAAGTGATGTTGAAAGATGTCATGGATTTTTCCCATGGACAATATGACTACATAACAAAGTGTTGGATCCAGAACTTAAAGACAAAAGTTATTTATGCTTATTTCTATAAAATACTCCATCCTTTGAGAGGGTCAAAAAGCATAAGGCTGATTACTGTATATGGACTGGGGCTGAGGGAAGAATCAAATCATATTCAAAGTTTTATAGTGATAAAATTAAGAGAAAAATTAAAGTCAAATAGGAAATTGATATGGTATGAGGAATGTGACATGGAGACTGATGGAATATTTAGCTTAGGATATACTGATTTTTAAATGGAGTTGGTCATACAAATGGAACTTCAAATGGGCATTTGGAAACAGAGTTGGTGGTGTATCAGGCCTAGGTCTGTAGAGGTGTGCAGTGAGACAGGAGACTGCAAGAATCTACATAAACTATAAGAAGGGCAGTTTCAAGTAGAAGGCCACCAACAGTACCCATGGGACAACCATATTTAGGCAGAGAGAGAGAGTGAATAAATCAACCAAAAAGACAGTGAAGAAGCAGGCAGAGATATAAAAAAACAGGTTCAGCATGCAAACCAAGAGAGGAATAAAAGAATTGTTATTTTCTGGACATCTACCAACTAATCGGATTCATGTGCTGCATTATTAACATTGTTTTTTATGTAGAAACTAAGGTCAAATAGGAAACATATATTGTTAAACACCACACAAAAGAAAATTCCCTTTTTTATGGCTGCATAGTATTCCATCGTGTATATGTACCACATTTTTTAATCCAGTC
>NW_007253531.1:1212168-1219310 GCF_000164805.1 Carlito syrichta
TCTGACCTCTCACAGAAACAAAGATCCAAGTATCACATGTTCTCACTCATATAATGGACCTTGAACATGCAACGTAATACTATGAGAAAATGACTTACGGTTCTGGGAAACTATGGGCGGGGGGGGTGGGATTAACAGTAGCAAATATCTGGGGATGGGGAAACACCTCTTATCAACAGGGTGCCTGAATGAAATGTAATTGTACACCTAACCCTTAACTGTACCCCACAAAACCATAATAAAAAATATTGATTATGGGGAAAAAAACAGATTAAAAAAAAAAAAAGGAAATTCCCAAAATAATCAAAATTCACGTTAGTTCTACAGACTCCAAATCTCATGTTCTTTCCATTTTGAGGAGCAGGGAATAGTCTAGTAATTAAGTGCTGCTGCATTATCACGAAGCAATGTACCAGGACTTGGTGATTGGAGAGAGCATTCAAGATGGGATGAAGAGTTCAAGGATAAAGGATTGAGTAGGGGATGAACGTGGAAATGTATTGAAGAACACTCTCTGGAGAAGATAAGCAATGATGGCAAAAGGAAACAAGGTACAATAAATGCAGGAGAGATCTGATCTGAAGATGCCAGATTCTTTTTTTTACTTTATAAAATTTTAATAGCTTTAAGGGTTCAAGTGGCTTTTGGTTATATGGATGAATTATACAGTGGTGAAGAAATCTGGGCTTTAAGTATACTTGTCACCCTTACTAAAATACCAGATACTTTCTATTCTAGTTCTTCTAGTTCTTTTGTAATTTCATGGCTAAATGAAAGTGGTAAAGCTGGAAGGTCATTGTCAATCATCCAATCTCTTTGGGTGATAGATAAGGAAATAGTTTTTGAGAAGTTTTACTTATTTATTATTATTATTATTATTATTATTGATTTGGAGCCTCACTCTGTCACCCAGACCGGAGTGCAGTGGCTGCTCCCGGCAACCAGCCTCAACCTGCTGGGCTCCGGCGATCCTTCCGCCTCAGCCTTCCAAGTAGCTGGAACTACAGGCGCGTGCTACCACGCCTGGCTAATTTTTGATTTATTGTAGAGATGAGGTCTCGCCAAGTTGCCCAGGCGGGTCTCAAACCCGCGGACTCAGGCAATCCACTCACCTCAACCTCCCAAAGCGCGGGATTACAGGCTGAGCCACCAAGCCCGGCTAGAGAAGTTTAAATGGCAGATAGAAACAGCTAGGTCCCATCCAGAGCTGGGTCAATAAGCCCAAGTCTCTTGATTTCTGGTTTAATGCTTTTTTTGGAAGGTATTGACTATAGCACAATACTCTTGCTAAATCCAGCTCACACTTGGTTAACATGGACTTTGCTTGAAAATCATCCAACCTATATCTCCATCTACCTATATTTCTGATAGAATCGAAAAGATTTCCTGTGGGGAGAAGTCATAGAGGGAATGATTAAAAATATATACACTTTTGTTAACTTTCAGAATTTACACCATTATCTTTTCTTAATCTCAATATTCAAATAATCCACTATGTTATTTAGCACAGAAATACCATAATTTTTGTGTTGTTCACCAATTGTTTGACATACCAACTTTCAGTTTCTTCTTTAGAACTTGAACTTCCTTGAAGGTAGAGACTGTTTTATGTGTTTGTATTTTTTTTTTTTTGCAGGAACTAGAACAGTGTAAAGTATATGTCAGATAATTAATACTTTTTGAAAGAGGTATGAATATTTTGGAACAAATTTTCCAAAGGCATACTACTAAGCAGTCATGATTCAACTGCCCCATGAAAAATATTGTGTGACATCCAATTACTTTCACATTGGGCCCCAGGTTCTTACTTGATGATTAAAATGGTCAATTCTGAATGTAGGGAGACAGGGTTAAAAAGGAATTCAGGTAAAATTCTAAGTATATTACCTAT
The DNA here is from genome assembly GCF_000164805.1 of Carlito syrichta. Classification (NCBI taxonomy): domain Eukaryota; kingdom Metazoa; phylum Chordata; class Mammalia; order Primates; family Tarsiidae; genus Carlito; species Carlito syrichta. The sequence continues at coordinate 1,214,060 of NW_007253531.1, forward strand.
TTCATTAGTTTAGCATTTCCTACTAGTAAAATAAAGCATGATCATTAGAGCTAACATGAGAAATGCAAAATTGAGACAAAGAAGAAAATAAAAATCATTAATATATCTACTATCCATGGATAACCCTAGCTGGTATTTTATTTCATTTTATCCTTTTTAATACCTATAAACACACATATTTTTACATAGTAGGAGTGGAAAAATTCATGTGAATTTGTATATTATTTTATTTAATATTGAAGAGTGAGTGTTTTTCTATGTTTCTTTTTTATTATGGTGTATCTTTTTATTTTATTTTATTTTATTTTATTTTAAAGATGTGGAGTACAATTCAGGGTTAGGTATACAAAAGTTCATTATGCAGGAACCCTTGTTGATGAGGTGTGCCCCTCCCTCCCCTGGCAGTTTCTCTCAACTACCAATCCCATTCCCCCTCCCCTGGAAGTTTCCCACTACTGCCGATACCTTTCTTATAGTGTTATGATAATTGTTCAAGGTCCGCTTATGAGAGAGAACATATGGTACTCTGTTCGTTGTTTCCGTGATAGATCACTTAGTATTATTGACTCTAAATGCATCCAGGTTGCTGCAAAGTTCATATGTTTGTCCTTATTTATGGCTGCATAATATTCCACTGTGTATATGTACCACATTTTTTTTTACCCAGTCCAGCTTCGATGGGCAGCATGGTTGGTTCCATGTTTTTGCTATTGTGAATAGAGCTGCAACAATACTATTTTCCATAATGGCTGTACTAATTTACATTCACACAAATAGTGTTTAAGAGTTCATTTTTCTCTGCATTCTCACCAGCATCTGTTACTTATTATATTTTTAATAATAACCACTCGAACTAGAGTAAGATGATATCTCATTGTGGTTTTGATTTGCATTTTCCTGATGATTAGTGATGTTGAACATGTGCCGGTATCTTTTTTGTAGAATTATTTGAGCTCCTCTAGTTATACAAATACATCATTTCAAAATATGAAGAGGTTGGAGGTGGCATCTAATAGATGACCAAGAAAGCTGACTAGATGGACCTCGTACTCGTCTCGTCCATGGAGAGAAACCAAAATAACCAGTAGATAATCACACCTTGAATAGATAATCTGAGAGAGAATACTGGAATTTGAGAGAACTCATTGAAAGCAACAAAACAAGGAAGGAGAGGGAAGCAAGGCAGCTAGTTCACTGGGATTGGCAGAAAGCATGGAGAGGTTTCTTAATGTAGAAAAGGGAAAGTGAAAGACTCCCAGCAATCCATATTCCCACTTATGATTCCTACAATCCTAGCCGTGAATTATCTCCTTGACAATCACAGGTCCAAGACTAATATAAGGAGTTGCCTAGAGATGCATGAAGGCATTGCTCCAGAGAAAGAGCTCATGCTAGATTTCACAAACCCCCAAGTCCTAAGAAGCTGGAGCATGACACCATTTTGAGAGCCCAGACCCCACCAGACTGTAGCCTACACATGTCTCAAGCCCCATTAACATTCCCTGCCTGCCCAGGAGCCACTGGCAGCAACCCTGCTACCCTCCAGCACATTTCCACATATCCTGAGGATAAATTCCACCACACACCACTGCTGCTGTGGGCAAAGGACATGAATAGACATTTCTCAAATGGTCAACAGGTATGTGAAAAAATTACATCACTAATCATCAGGAAAATGCAAATCAAAACCACAATGAGATATTATCTTACTCTAGTTAGAGTGATTATTATTAAAAAAATAATAAGTAACAGATGCTGGTGAGAATGCAGAGAAAAATGAACTCTTAAACACTATTGGTGTGAATGTAAATTAGTACAGCCATTATGGAAAATAGTGTGGAGATTTCTAAAAAATACTAACTAACTAAAAATACAACTATCATATGATCCAGCAACCCTACTACTGGGTATCTATCCAAAGGAAAAGAAATAATTATACCTAAGGGATACCTGGACTTGTATGTTTATTGCAACACTATTCACAATAGCAAAAATACGAAATCAACCTAAGTGTTTAGAAACAGAAAAATGGATAAAGAAAATATGGCATAGATACACAAAAATAAAATCATAATAATCATAAAACATAAAAATAATAAAATCCTGTCATTTGCAGCAACGTAGATGGAACCAGAAGCCATTATGGTAGGTGAAATAAGCCAGACACAAAAAGACACATTTTTCATGTTCTCACTCATACGAAAGGGACCAAAAAAAAAAAAAAAAAACTGGAATTATCTTTTAGAGGGCAGACCCCTTGTAGTACACTCAGAATTTGGTCCTCAGAATCAAACGGTCAACAAAAGTTTTTATCTGGAAGTTTTGAAAAGTTTGTGTCACAATTTACAGAAGAAAATCCCAAGTTGTGGCAAATAGGTGACTGGTTCTTCCACCATGACAATGCATCTACCCATACCACACTGAGTGTTCTGCAGTTTTTGACTCAAAGTGGCTTGACTCTTGTGCCCCACCCTCCTTATTTACCCAATATCTTCCTAAAGGACTATTTTTTGTTTCCCCAGATGAAAAGAGTCCTCAAGGGAAAATGTCTCAATATGTGTATTGCATCAAATGAAAAGTACTTTGAGGGTGACTGAAGTTTAAACATGTAAGAATAAATACACAATCTTTAAATAAATTATGGGGGTTTTGGGTCCCCCCATATGTTGGAGTTTTAAAAGTTGATATAACTGTGGTAGAAAGATGGCAGAGGCTAGGAAGGATGCATGGGTAGGAGGGTTGTTGAAGAGAAGTTGGTCTGTGAGTACAAACAGTTAGATGGAAGATATTAAGTTCTAATGTTCAAAAGCAGAGTGTGGTGACTATAGTTAGCAAGAATGTATTGTATATTTCAATACCTAGAAGAGAAAACTGGAAATGTTCACAACACATAGAAATAATAAATGCCCAAGGTAATATACACCCCAAATAACCTGACTTGATCATTGCACATTCTATTCATGTAACAAAACATCATATGTAACCCATAAATATGTAAAATATCAATAAAATAGAGAGATAGGAGGATTAAAGTATACCAAGTATGTTTAAATTCATGAATATGTTATAGTTTTTTTAAAAGGAAAATGTAACTAGTCACAACTGAAGAGATGTAAAATAAATAAGAAACCATTATTTTAGAATTTAGCAAACAAAGAAAATAATGATGCATATACGCTGTCTTTCCTATACAAATTGTACTACTAGGAAACCAAATAGTAGATATGAAGGTTCTCTTTATATCAGTAATACATGAAGGAAACAACAATTTTAAAAAACCCTAAAGAAATTAATGGATCTGGTTACTGAGCATCAACAAATAGTGACATCACAAAAATGAAAACAATGAGATATTATGTTCTACTGATAGCAAAACACAAAAGAACCCTACCTATGAAGAAATCTGCCCCCAATTCCCAAAGTCATTCTGAGGATTTAGTGAGAAATTTTCAGTAAAGCTCTAAAGCACAGGCTGGACATACAGCATACGTTCAAGATAGGTTAGTTTCCTTTCTTAGCCCCCACTTTCCCTATAAACAAATGACATGGTTGTTTCTATTATTGTTGTCATTTGGACAGATAATTTATAGTTTACAACAATATTCCATATTCCTGGAGGGGGGAACATGGCCATATGCCAACATTGCATTAAAACTAGTATGTTATTTTTGGCACTGACTTTCCATCACTCAATCTCTTCTTCTTCTAACCCTGTCAAAGTAACTCAGAGATCTAATATCAGCTACTTACACTTAAGCACAGTCATGTTTCACAGCTAGCTGAACTGGCTGAGAGACACCTATTTCTAAGGTAGTGGCTCTCCTCCAAATTCAGTCTCAGTGCAGAGGACTCCTCGGAAATAGCATCCCAGTTTCCTCTGTGTTCTGGGAAGTACAACTCCTTCTCTGTTCACACAGTTACTATATCAAGGGTCCCAGCACACATATGTTCATGCAATGAAGACACATCCAGTAGAAAGGTAAATTATGCCTCTCTTAAAAAAAAAAAAAAAGATATGTCTACGTTACAACCCCTCATATCTATTAATAGAACCTTATTTGGAAATAAGGTCTTTGCAGATATAATTAAATTAAAGATCTTGGGATTAGATCATCTTAAGTGGGTCTTAAATCCAGTAACTGGTATCTTTATAAGAGAAAGTACAGGGATACTGTATTTGACAACACAAAGAAAGTACCCATAAGAATAGAGGTAGAGATTTAGAGTTACACAGCCACAAGTCAAGGAATGTCAGAGTGCCAGCAACCACCAGAGACTAGTAGAGAGAGATAGAAGGGGTTCTTCCACAGAGCCTCCAGAAAGCACTAATCCTGATGACACCTTAGTTGTGGACTTTGGGCCTCCAGAATTGTGAAAGAATTAATTTCTCATCTTAAGCCACCAAGTTTATGGTCATCTGTTACGGCAGCCCTAGAAAACTAATACACAGCTCCTGGCAGAGCTGACTGATCCAGTTCCACATCCTACTACTGGAAATCTGCCATTGTAGCCAGAAGCTTCCAATCTCAGTCTGAACATCTCTTATACATAAGAAATGTTAACCCAGGAGCAGGTGGTACCATGAACTAGAAAGCAGAGAAAGTCAGTCTGTAGCAAGAGACTAAAAGAATAAAACACATAGCCTATACTCCATTTGTGTATGAGGCTCGGGTATATACTTATTCTTAGGTCCTATGAGGCAACCCTTTATCAAAAAAAATTTTTTAATTCTTTTATCCTAAACCAGGTTCAAGAGGATTTCTGTAACTGGCAGCCCCAAGGGTCCTAGCACACTTAAGCATGGTTCCCAATAGCCCTTCAAAAAAGATCAAGTGAACAAGTCCTTCCTTGGGCAGGTGCCAGGAAAAGCTAAATTTACTCAAGAATCCTTCCAGGGAGAGGAAAGGAAACTTCAGGACTTAGGCACAAATTCAGTAGCCAGAGACAATGCAAAAAAGTAACCTCAATTTTCACTGGGTGTAAGAGCCAAGACCTAGATCTCATACGTGTTGAGCAAACTTAATCCAAAAATCCAAAATCCAAAATGTTCCAAAACCTGAAATTTTTTGAGTCCTAACCTGACACAAGGGCAAAATTCCACACCTGACCTCAAGTTGTAGTCAAAACTTTGTTTCATGCATAAAATTATTTAAAATATCGTATCAAATTAAAAATTATTATTTTTTTCATTAATCAGTATTTTTTATTATGGTTTTGTGGGGTACAGTTAAGGGTTAGGTGTACAATTACG
>NW_007253531.1:1219497-1352308 GCF_000164805.1 Carlito syrichta
GTGTATATGTACCACATTTTTTTAATCCAGTCCTCTTTTGATGGGCAGCATGGTTGTTTCCAGGTTCTTGCTATCATATAGTCTATCTAATGTCATTAAAACAATTTTGCCATTGTTGGTTATTTAGGTTGTTATGAAGTTGTCACTGATATAGACACTTTTATGAATAAAATATTTATGCATCAGTCTCTTACAAAAATTTCTGGTCATTTCCTTAGACCAGATTCTGAGAAGTTGAATTATTAATTAGTAGGTCATTGAAGCTTAATTCCATTTGCTCTGTTTGTGCAAATATATGAAAACTGAGTTTATATGTTCAAACACTTCATACACTGATGAGGGGTCAAACACAATTATGTCAATGATTTTTCTTCAATTGACATGACAAACCTGATTCATTTGGCAACTACAACGTAAGGTAGTATCTTAAAATTAATTTTCTTTTTAATTATCATGCAATGATAATAACAAATGACTAACCCATTCTCTGAATTATTTTGCTGTCAGCAATGGGAAAAGTGTGTGTAGGGTTGTAGATTTCGGTTGCTTCATGCTTCTCATATGTATATTATAAGGCTATGAGGTTAGGGAGCTAGGTTGTAAAGATGAAACTGTCTCTCCATATGCTTCATGCCAGATTCCACAAACTTCACCACTCTAGTCTTCTTTAGAGTCATTCTTAATAATTTATTACACTCTATAGTGTTTGCAATACTGAGATGATGTTACCATAAGGAGTAGCATATGCTGCATACAAACAGGTCAATAACCAACTCGTTTTGATATATGTCAGAAGTCTATTTTATCCAGGAACAGTTTATTTGCCTTCTAAAATCCATTTTCAGGGGAATCCTACAGGCTAAAGCACAACATCATTTCAGTTAGGCAGAGAAAATAACTAGCTACTATCTGCCTTATTGTATGCCAAACACACACATGTTTGCAATCAAGTTCTCCCAAAGATTATACATATTTCTACTCTGTCTGAGTAAAAGAAATGTGAGCTGCTCTTGTGCATAATTGCTAGATTTAGACCCTAGCTTGCAATTATACATAAAGAAGCAATGGGTTTGCAGGTTTTAAAATGTCAATACTAAAAGGTTAATTTTGTTTTAAAATTACACTTAATGATTTTTCAGGTTATAAAAAGAATGTTTATTGCAGAAAATTTAGAAAAGCATCAATAAAAATTTAAATTACCCTTAATCCTATAACCTAGTGACAACCACTGTTAATTATTTTATGTAATATTTCAGTCATTTTTACTTGCCTTTATGTGTGTGTGTGTTTAATTAGGGTTATACTGCATATACTCTTTTACAACTGTTTTATGCTTATTACTATATCATGATTAGTCTACATATGCTATATACATATGCCTTTAATTAGTTATAATTATGTTTGCCATTGGCTGTATGATATTACATCCTATATTTGCATGATATATAAAACATATATATGTAACATAAGTATATATACGATATAAGTAATATTATAATATATAATATATTTATGTATAACATATATTAACATATAATATATAAGTATATAAATACATAAAACTGATTTTACCAATATTGTATTTTGGGAGTAAAATTGTTCTCTATTTTCTATAATAATAAATAAAACTGCAGTTAGCATTTGCCTAAGTCTATTTGTTTAAAATAAATAATTGTAATGTTAAAAGGCTATTACCTGCTTAAAGGATTTTGAGACATATTCCTATATTGTCATTTGAATATATATTTAGGTTACCCTCTAAACTATGTGAAATTGTTAGCTGCAACAGATGGTGTTGGTACCCTACTTATAACCTGTGACCTACACCAGAGAAACTTTCCATGCCCAGTTTCATATATGTATCTCTCTGCCTAGGGCTTTCTCCTACATCAAAATCCTGCTCAGTTCACTGGTGTGAAAGGCAAAAAGTGTGTAGAGTGTGTAAAGCCCCAAGACTCTCAACAACTAAGGGACAAGAGTTTGGATATAAATATCCTAGATTTCTTCTTCTTATTTTTTTTTTTGAATTGGAGTCTCTGTCGCCCAGACTGGAGTGCAGTGGCCCCTCCCGGTCACCACAGCCTCGACCTGCTGGGCTCCAGCAATCCTTCTGCCTCCGCCTTCCGAGTAGCCGGAATTACAGGCGCGCGCTACCACGCCCGGGTAATTTTTTGATTTATTGTACAGATGAGGTCTCGCCTGCCCAGGCGGGTCTCGAACCCGCGGGCTCAGGCAGTCCACTCTCCTCAGCCTCCCAAAGGCGCGGGATTATAGGCTGAGCCACCGAGCCCAGTTTATATCCTAGATTTCTTACCTCTCTGTGAGATAACTCTGAGTTGTATTCCACAGAGTTTCTTGACAGCTCTCCAGCAAATTGAACCACAGTTGCTCACAGGAAACTGTTCAGTGGCATTCCCTATATTGTCTTTATTCCCTTCCCTTCTCACTTTCTCATTCCCTCATAGTGATTCCTGGGAGCACTTTCCAAATAAACTGCTCATATCCAAATCCCTGTCTCAGAGTCTGCTTTTGAATAAATCCAAACTAGAAAACTTTCCATTTTCCTTTACTTCTAGTGTCATACTTATTTTGAGACTGGAGAAAGGAGAGTCCAGTTCAAAGAGAAAGTATCTAGCTTATGTTTGGCAAACCTAGTTTTTCATCATGTGAGTGACTCCTAGAGGACTAAATCCACTGTGACTTGAAAGGAAGAATTGCAGGGGAGGAAAGTGGGAAAAACTAAAGATGCTCCTTGACCAGATAGATTTATATGATAAGCCTTATAGATGAGTGGTACTGTTTGTTTTATGACAAAAAAAACAAACATAGGGAGAGCATCAGATTCTGATCATTAGTGCTATACAAAAGAACATTCTGTGAAAATGGAAATGTTGTATATCAGCACTGCCCAGTGCAGTAACCACTTGCCATATGTAGCTACTGAGCAACTGAAGAGTGGTTAATAAGACCAATACAACTAAGGAACTAACCTGTTAATTTTAACGAATTTACATTTAATTATTTGTTTATTTAATGTTTTTTTTTTTTTTTTTTCAGTTGGAGTCTCACTCTGTCGTCCAGACTGGAGTGCAGTGGTACGCTCCCTGCCACTGCAGCCTTGACCTTCTGTTTCAGCCTTCCAAGGAGCCAGAACTACAGGCATGCACTACCACGCCCGGCTAGTTTTTTGATTTATTGTAGAGATGAGGTCTCGCCAAGTTGCCAGGGTCTCAAACCCGCAGGCTCAGGCAATCCACTTGCTTCGGCCTCCCAAAATGCTGGGATTACAGGCTGAGCCACTGAGCCCGGCCTAAAGATTTTTGGATTGGCCATTGGTAGAAAGACTTAAACTTTGTCTAAAGAATTTTGAAGTGAGTAAAGGAAATGCTAAACTGAGATAAGGGGAATTGGGGAAACCAAGGTTCTTGATACTTAGATTAAGCCTCATAGGTGACAGCCCTTAGAGAGAATAAATTGCAAATGTCTGTTATTCAAACTTCAAAGGTGTCAGACTCTCAGTTAATTCCTCCTGGATCTGGGAAGGCCTGGAAGGAGAAAGATCTGGCTATGTGAATTGAGGTACTCGATAGATGTAAACATTTCCCCACAAAAGATGACTTTGAAGGTCATACAACACGCGGGCTCAGGAAATTCACTCACCTCAGCCTCCCAAAGCGCCGGGATTACAGGCTGAGCCACTGAGCAGGGCCATGAATTTACATTTAAATAGCTAAATTTGGCTACAGGCACCCTACTGGACAATGCAATTCCAGGCTCTACACTGACTGTAGTATACTACAGTTACTTCCAAAGGTTAAATGTGTTTTGTGAACTTAATTATCCTAAACTACTAAAAAAAAAGTCTTTTTTAGAAGTTCTGGTCTACAAAAGGTTATTTTAGATACTTATATTGTGTGAGGTGTAAATAGAGGAGCTAAAATGGGGAGTCAATCAAAGAAGGACAATACAATAGTAACGTCTTATGCTAGCTATGCATCAACTACTCTTCTAGCATTTGATGTATTTTAACTTGTTTAACACTATTACTACTTTATGGAGTATATATAATTTTTACTTCCATTTTACAGTTAAGGAAACTGAGGCTTGAGAAGATTAGATGGTTTTCCCACCTAGCTAGGAAATTGCAGAGCTGGGAATTAAGCCATAGTCAGCGCTCTCAATCATTAATCCACACTAGCTTTTAGGAGTTCAGAGTTACTAGAGGGCTATTTCTAGTCCTCTAACACATGCTGAAAAAGCAATGCTAAACCATGTGTCTTGTTGCAGGACAAGGAAATATTCAGGGTTTTTTTCTGGTTAAAAAAAGGGGGGAAATACTGGATACCTCAGTATTCTTTTTTTTTTGAGTTGGAGTCTCACTCACCGCAGCCTCGACCTGCTGGGCTCTGGCGAGCCTTCCGCCTCAGCCTTCCGAGTAGCTGGAACTACAGGCGCGCGCTACCACGCCTGGCTAATTTTTGATTTTTTGTAGAGATGAGGTCTCGCCAAGTTGCCCAGGAGGGTCTCGAACCCGTGGGCTCAGGCAATCCACTCACCTCAGCCTCCCAAAGGGGCGGGATTATGGGCTGAGCCACCGAGCCCGGCTTTTCAGTATTCTTAATAGACTAGTCCTACCTAAAAATATTCTCCAGCATCAAAACTAAAAGAAGTATTTCTTTCTGATCCCAAGTCAAGTGCTCCTGGATGAATTATATCTGTTTTTATGACTCTGGCCAAAAAATAGATAACATAGACAAGAAGTTCTCTCTCTGTTCCCTGCTCTGTTTCTCTATCATATTCTTTTTGTTTGAACTTTCATTGAATGAGTGCAGAATTCACAACGGAAATCCACAAAAAGATTTACAAAGAGGAAAATGTTATATTCCTTGGTGGGAATGAAAGAATGGTGAGGTGGTAAGAAAAGGATATTCACATTTAAAAGAAAATATAGTGTCAAAGGTGGAATACTAGCTGAGCAGAATTAAATATTGAGGAAATTATGGATTTTATTATTTGAATCCTGGCAATATTTGGCTAATCTAGGTTAAGAGAAAGAAAAAAATATCATTTCACATGAAGTGGTAAGGACTTATCGGATACAGATAATCAGGTAATCTTACTGGCTATATTTCCAAGCTGGAGGTGAGTGCATGGAATGATGAGGCACAGAAAGATTTCCTTTCAAAATAACAATTTTGTTAGTAATATTCACATTTTTAATAAATTTAAAACATGCATAGAGTGGCATGAAGATGGATCGTATGCCTAGACTTTGATCTTCAGACCAATCTTTTCTGATCTTTTGTACATAACATTAGATTTGCTTTCAAGATTGAGTATGTGTTGGTCATGAAAAAAAAAATTCATATGACCACTGATGCCCTAGATTTTCTTCAGGATCTCAGTGTTTGAGAATTCTTATGGCAGACCACTTATGTACCTAACCCTGACTTGCATTCCACATCTTTAAAATAAAATAAAATGTAAAAATTTGATTAAAACAAAAATAAAATACTTACCAATCCATGCCAATTTCATGATGAAAAACAAGTATAGCTAACCAAGTTTCAATTCTTTGATGATGAAAAATGATTGGCAAGCAAATGGGGTAAGGAAAAAAGAAGAAATAGCATAATAATATGATTGGACTTGAAAGTGTGAGTTTGGGGTTATGTGGCTAGAATATGACATTAGAGATGAAGGCTGAGACCATAGCATGAATGTCTTTCTGGTCCACATTAAAATGTTTTAATCTTTACCCTGAAGATGGAGAAAACACATCAAAAGGCTAAACAGGATTCAATTTATTCAGATTTGCAGTTTAGAATATATTTCTGGTAGAATTGTGAAGAGTAAGTTTGGAGGGCTTGCTGGTCGGATTCAGGGAAATGAATTAAGAAAGTTTCACAAATGAGATTTGTTGATATAAAGTATTTTTCTATTGAGCTATTAAAATTTAAAGTCACTGTCTTAAATGAATACATTTGGGTACAGATTATATATTTGGGTGTGATTTCTATATAATCTTTACTATCAAACTAATTTTTGACATGCAAGAATGAATTCTTCTAAGTCAATTCTATATACAGAATTTTGATCTAATTAATTGTTTAATTAGATAACAGACTCCTTTAGGAAAAGCTTTTAAAAGTCTCAAATATAATAAACATTGTATCTAGATTACTTGTGTTTTCTGCATTTACTGAGAAAGTAAAAATGCTGCCCAAGTATATAAGACACTAAAAAAGTCCATTTAGTAAAAGGACCAACTATTTACTCTCTGCCTCTTCATTTAAGGTTACATAAGGATTTTTTTCCTTTTCTTTTTTTTTTGAGTTGGAGTCTCATTCTATTGCCCAGGCTGGAGTGCAGTGGCACATTCATAGCCATCCCAGTGTCAACCTGCTGGGTTCAGGCGAACCTTCCAACTCATTCTTCCAAGTAGCCAGAACTACAGGCGTGCACTACCGGGCTAATTTTTTGATTTATTGTAAAGATGAAGCTGGTCTCAAAACCCTGGTCTCAGGCAATCCTCTCACTTAGGCCTCCCAAAGTCCTAGAATTACAGGCGTGAGCCACTGCACCCTCACATAAGGAATTTCTTTGCAAAGCTTCCAGGTGCCATGGACAGGGATTAAGAAGGTGATTTACAGGGGTTAGTAGAAGATATACTCTGTAACAGATGAAGAGAATTGTAAAAAGTTTCTAGAAACAGTGTATGGTTAATCAAAACTGATTATTCCCCGCCCACCCCCAAAAAAACTTTAAAAGAGATGTCACAATATTCAGACACAAGTTAATATATTTCTTTTGAAATTAAAAAAACAAAACCCTTCTTAGACATAGGGTTTCCCTCTGTCACCCAGGCTGCAGTGCAGTGAAGTCATCATAAATAACTGCAGACTGGAACTCCCAGGTTCAAGCAATCCTCCTTGCCTCAGCCTCCTGAGTAGCTAGGACTACAGACACTATTTATTTATTTATTTATTTATTATTTGTTTGTAGAGAAAGTGTCTCACTATGTTATCCAGACTGATCTTGAACTTCTGCCTGAAGCTATCTTCCCACCTCAGTCTCTCAAAGTGCTGAGTTAATTTATCTTGATATATGTCAGTGAGAAAGTAGGACAAGAGATAAAGGACCTTGGCTAGTCACAGAAGGTGGTCTGGAGGAGGAGATTTGGTGCAAAGAGTGAGCAATAAATAGGAGGGGAAGACTTTTTCAAAATATATTATTCAACTTGCAGGATGTTTTATTTTTGTCAAATTGAGGGCAGGCCATAACCCTTCCCACCTACTACAGTCCAGATGAGAACATGTAAAGAGTTGAAACAGAACAAGTAGTAGACAGGAAATATAGACAGGGATGAGCCCTTCCTGGGGTAACAAACACTAGATATTCTGTCAAGGACACAATGGAAGATCCAGCAGTGGATGAAGGGTCTGTGGATTAGGACATTCGTAGCAGCAGGAGCTGGAGCTGTAGAAAATAAGTAGAATATGTGTATTAGGAGTAAGTATTTAAAAAATTAGATTTGGTAACTGAGAACTTCTGCAGTTAGTACCAAAAAAAAAAAAAAACTGATAAAATGAAGTAGCAATCTGATGCACACCAGTGTGGACGCCAGAATGGCAAAAAGAAGAGAATCTGCATAGCACTGGATCAGAGACATTTTCCTTCAACTGCTTCATTAAGGATTTCACCAAGAGCTTACTGGGAGTGACTTAAAGAGAATACCAGAACCAAACGGTATGCTGTCTATAGTTTGTAATGTATTTCAATATAGCTGTATAGCTATATCCATTGGACATACACACATGCTTACACACATGCTACATTATTTAAGTCACTGCTTAATGGACTGTCTCATTCTAATTCCATAGTGATGCCATTCTTCTTTTTAACTAACCATCTCTGTTGTCTTTACTTGGCCTTATTTTAAAAAACCATAACTAGGGACTGTTAAAGGTAGATATTCAAACTAAATGTCTTTATTGATCATTGTCTTCAAGATTCTGTTTGCCAGAGAACATACAAATTGAGTAGCAAAACTTTAGTTCATTGATGCTTCTCGAGAGTCTGTCACATGGTAGGTTCTCACAGATGAGCTTTGAATGAAAGAATGAATGAATCTGTTAATGAATGGTATTTTTAAAAAGCTTATTTCTGGCTGATCAGACCCTGTTAGTTATTTATGCATGGCACAACACAACCAGGCCCTGGGGAGAGTCAGATACTTCACTTAAATAAGATTTATTATTTTGTATCTTCTTAAAATAAGAGATATGCAAATATTCATGTCTTACAAGCCACATGAACTTGACTGCAATTGTCTAATCTGAACTCATGCCATAGTACTCTTTGACCTGGAAAATGCATTTTTTTTCTGCTTTTCATAAGGCATCACAGGGGTCAAGACCTTGAAATCTCCTTCAGCATAAATCCTTCATCAGGGACGTAGACTCTTTTTGTGGCAGTATAAAGCAAGAATACCGAAATGGCATCTAAAAGGAATAATAATACTTTACATTGTATCAACAAATATAGTTTGGTCTTGTTATACTCTGTATCAATACTGTCTCCACTTTTGGACAACACACTTTAAAATGGGAAAATAACAAATTGAAATTTGTGGAAAAAATGCAGTCAGGATGTAAATATTGTCATATGTGGAAAACTTGGAATTCATGAATTGACTCCCTCCAAAATTTTTATATTAGTTTTCTGACACCTCTATCCACCCAAATGCCAAGAAGCCTAAGATTCAACCAAGATCTCTTTCTTTTCTTCACCTCTGAATTAAATATACATACTAATACCACCTATAGTATCAATACTAATGCAATTGTTACTAATAGTAGATAAAATTCACTGAGTATGCTCCATCAGATCCTGCTTAATCTTCATTGCAATTATACCTTTCATCTTTCAGTTGATAAACTTGAGACTTAGAGCTATTAATATATTTGTACATAGTCATCAATGTTAGAGCCAGGATTTAAATGTAAATTTGTCAGATTTCAAAACCTGATCCAAGTTCTGTCATGTCAGTCTCCACAAATGTCTTACCTCTACCCACTTCTGCCTACCTACAACACGACTAATCTCATTAAAACCAGTATTGTCTCTTACTGACACTACTCTAGTAGTCTCCTAATTGAAGTATTTGTTTTTTATTTTTGTTTTTTGGGGCTGGAATCTCACTCCATTGCTCAGGCTGGAGTGCAGTGGCATGATTATGGCTCACAGTAGCCTTGACTTCCTGAGGTCAGGTGATCCTTCTGCCTTAGCCTCCCAAGCAGCTGGGATTACAGGCATGCACCCCAGTGCTTGGCTAATTTTTTTTTTTTTTTTAGTTTTTGTAGAGACGAGGACTCACTATGTTGTCTATGCTAATCTCAAACTCCTAGACTAAAACAGTCCTCCTGCCTCAGCCTCCCAAAGTGTTGAGATTACCATACCTGACCAAATGTTTATATATATTATATCAACTTATTCTGTCTACAAGTCCATGAGATAAATATTATATCATGCAAACGTGAAAAAAATCAAGATCAGAGAGGTTAAGTAGTATGCCCAAAGTAACAAAGAAGTATCAAATCTGCCACATAATACTCGATGACTTAAATTTACTTTGGAGAAAGTCAACTGGATAACTTGAGTAGAATGAAACAAAATCAAAGACTTCTTCCCTCCAATAAAATTAGTGAAAATAATGGTAAACAGAAGTAAAAGATAATAGTTATTAGTCCAGTCAAATGAAAAAAGAATCATGACTTAATGAAATAGACTTCCAAAACTGATAAACAAAGGAAAAAGGCAGACTCTATCAGAGTGGTACTGAAAGTTTTCTGATCCTAACCCTAAGCCATACTGATGAATTGACAAAGTCATAGGAACCCTGACAAATATCCATGATCTGGAAGAGAAGTAAACTTAGTCAATGCTATTTTATTTCTCTTCTGACTGGAAATGATTGATGAAACACAGAAAGCATAAGATAGAATGAAGAACTCTTTCTAAGATAAGGTTTCACGAACTATACATTTGAGGAAATGATTTGAAGCCAGAGTATATCCCTTCATGGAAACAAGACACAATCTGACTGGAGAGAATTAACCCTGACTTAAGAAGTTTAAGGTATTCTCAAGAATGAGAAACAGACCACATGTTCTAACAAAAAGTTCGCAGAGCTTCAGTAGAATTATCCTGCCATCCCAAACACCACACACTCTCAATATCCAGTCCTCAAACTTATGTTCAAATATGGGCAAGATAAATTAAAATGATGAAAACACCAAATATGTAAACATATTACAACAATAACAATAAAGAGAAAGAAAAAAATAGAAAAAAATAGAGATGAAAAATCCAATCTGAGAAAAACTCACAATAAACAGAAAGAAAATTTTCATAAGTTATAGAACAACTTAATAAGAATTTGGATTCATGAAAGCAAAAACATAAAATTAGGATAATAAAAAGTAGAATTATATGAATATGGAGATGGCAAGTCTAAGGAACTAAATTAAAAACCAAAATAACATGATTTCTTAATTAATAGAAATAGCAAAACATTAAACAAAGATGGATGAAAGTTAAATTACCAACTTGAAAGGATATGTTGAAATAATCACAGTGAGAGTTATGGATAAAAGTTAAAAAATAACATAATTATGGAGAAAAATTTTAAAGTATTGAAATTAAATAAATCTTTTAAAAATAAATAAGAAAACTTAGAAGCAACTAAAATGATCTTTAGTAGGTAAATGAATACGTATACTCTGGCAATCCTGATAATGAAATATTATTAAGCTCTTAAAAAGAAATGAGCTATCAAGCCATGCAAAGACATGAAGGAAACATAAACACCTATTACTAGTGAAAGAAGCCAACCTTAAAAGACTACATAGTTTACAATTCCAACTATACAGCATTATAGAAAAGGCAAAGCTATGGAGAGAGAAAAAATATCAGTGGTTTTTAGGTGTAAAAGGAGACTAAGGAATGAATAAGCAGAGCACAGAATTTTTAGGACAGTGAAATTATTCTGTATGACACAATAATGATGCATACATGTCATACATTTGTCAAAACTTATATAATGTACAATACCAAGAGTGAACCCTGGTGAAAGTTATAAACTTTGGGTGATAATGATGTGTCAATGTAGTTTATCAGTTGTAATGCATATAGCACTCTGGTGTGGAATGTTGTTACTAGAGGTGGTTCTGTGTGGATGGGAGAAGGGATTTTATGGGAACTCTGTATTCACTGCTCAATTTTGCTGTGAACCTAAAACTAACCTAAAAATGAAGCATACTAAAACTTAATGAGATAAAATTCAACAAATGGAGTAGATATGATTATTTACTAATATAAGAATATTTATCTGAATTATGGCAATAATTGAATCTATAGATTGAAGGTGCAATAAGTGCTATAGGAAAATACCAAATGATTTGCCCTATGTCTTAGTCTATTTTCTGTTGCTATGACAGAATATCTGAGACTAGGTAATTTATAAAGAAAAGAGTTGACTCACAATTATAGAGGCTGGAAAGTCTAAAAATCATGTTGTTGGCATCTGTTTGACTTCTGGTAAGTGGCTCAAAAACATGACAGAGAAACAGGAGAGTTGAGCACTTGTAAAGAGGGCAAAACACAACTCGTTTTATAACTCACTCTTGCAGGAAAGAATTCATTCCCCAAAAGGGAGAACTCACTCCCAAGAGACTGCATGAATCTCTTTATAAGGGTGGATCTTTCATGATCCAAATGCCATTTAAAGGTTCCCCAACTTCTCAACACTGTTACATTGGAAGCCAAGGCTCAACATGAGATTTGGTAAGGACAAACTGTATTCAAACAATAGCAGTCTGGTAAAATTTCTGAACTTACACTATAAATATAGAATTCAAGTATCCATTGAAAGCAAGTCATCTACAGGCTATTCTCAGATTTATCCACAACAATCTCCAATGTCATGAGACAATGGGACAATAGTCATATATTTTTAGTGAAAGAAGTTATGTCTCAAGAACACTCTAATAAGACGTTTTACAAATACTAGGGTTGCCGAAAATGTATACACATTTTAAGAGGTGTTATCTATGTATTATTTTAGTTCGCCATAATCAGAAATGTCCAGGCACTGACGATAACGCCTTTGAGTACCTCTTGTAATTTCAGAAGTCAAACGTGACTTGTATTCATCTTTTGTTATTTGTGTATATATAGAGTATTACAATTTTAATACAGTTTTTCCCTTTCTTAAAATGTGTACACATTTTTTGGCACCCTCTTGTATAAGGGCAACAAACCTTAATTCTCAAATAGGGAAGATAGTATTTATAAGCCCTTCTTGAAAGAACTAGTTGACAACAAAATCCAGACAATTAAGAGATGAATCAGAACAAAGTATTCAGTATCGGCAAAGGCAAAGACCCAGGTAATGAGCATTAAATTCAGGTATGAATATAATAATACTAAGCAGATGCCAAACTTAATGGCACAGAACAGAATCAAATTGTTATTATAAACACTAACAATATGGCACATCAAAATTTAACTAAAAACAAATTATAAAGTAGGGGTGAGGTGAAAAGAAATGTGAGAAGCAATTATCTTTTTGTGTATGCCATAAATTCTACCAACCCTGTCTAAAATTTAACTATATAGCTAAATGAAAAATCACAGCTCCAACCTCTTAACAAGAATCAAAATTTACTTGAATTGAGATGAGGGTTTAATGAAATTCAGATAACACTAAAAACGTTTTCAGTTTACAAAGTCACAATCTACTAAATTGAGAGTTAAGAATAGCTTAAGAAAAAAAGAAAAGGGGCATCTATAAAATCGAAAATTCAAAATGATATCAACATCATTCTAAACAAATAACTACAATAATATTTTCCTCTTCAGTTTATTCAGTCCTATGCCAGAACCTTCATGCAAGAATCAGGTGGAAGGATAAAACTGTTTAACAATATAAATGGATAGCTGTGATTAATAACATAGTAGCCGATAATATACAAATGTGAAGGATAAAATTCTCTATTGGGGTGTAGCAAATAACTATTTCTGAAGGGTTCATCAATGAATCCATCAAAAGTTATAACACATTTTGAACTGTGAAGATATTGACAAATCTCCAAGTCCTTACTATAAAGTTTACAATCTTTAAAATATTTATATCAGTACACTTTAACTTGTACAAACTTAACTTTAAGAAGGTTGAGCATCTATTCTGATTTGATAATTATTTTCATAAAAATGTTACAATAGTGTTGAGTTAATTAAGAAATATAGAGCTATCAAAGAAGCTCTTGTTATTCCTAGCATCCATTTATGATAAAGTAAAATAGCAAATTTTGGTGCTTTTCCAGGGCTCTATGAGAAATTTCAAAGGTAGTTTCATGTGTTAAAGGTACTCTAAAATTTTTATTTATTTTTAATGTAGGATTTGATCCTGGAATGGCATAATTGAAAGAAATTTCAGAGATTCGGTCACTTTTTGAAGATAACTTGAGAAATAATGCTGAGAGAAGCAAAATAAAATTAACATAAAAAGGTAGCATGATTATAAAGAACATTAGCTCTTTTACAAGTGAAGAACATTTTCTTTTGTTGTTTAAGAAACCATAATCATTTATATCGTTATAGACCATTCCTCTGATTCCTGCAATCTGCCCTGAATGCCTGCAGTTTACATGGGAGAAGCCAGGTCTCACTGATGGAGTTAAAATACTGTAAGTCAGTCAGTCTACCTGACTGCCTGCCTGCCTGCTTGTCTCCTTCCCTCTTTTCTTCCCTCCCTCCCACTACTCATCTGTCTGTCTGTCTTTCTCTCTCTCTCTTTTTCACAGCAATATTTTACAAAATAATAATAATCAAAATATAATCAAGTCAATAATAGCAGAGAATACTAACTTGGTGAGATATGGAAACTCTACTATGTGGGCAGATTACAAAGAAGAAAAACAATAATATTTTATTATCACTTGGTAGAAGCTCCAAAACAAATTTATCATTTTTACAGAGAAAAGACTAACCTAGTTTTCCATAAATATGGCATTTGATTATTAAACCCATTAAAACTGAACCATCTTTGTCAAATTTAAACACATTTTGTTGCTTCTTTTCATATTCAGCATTTGCAACTATTATAAACAAAGACAAATAAAAACTCCCATTTTTACAAACTTTTTAAACTTTCTACATACATTCTACATCCATTGAGAATACACTAAAACTACTCTCTTTTCCTCTTGCAGAATAAAACCTCATTTCGTTTACAACTGCAAATAAGAAGTTGCATTTCTCTGTTAGTATTCCTTCTTCTTTATTCTGAATCACATATAGCCAAAGTGACTAATTGTTATTTTTACAGAAAAACTTTTAAAGGGGCATATTTGAGAACTATTTGTCCTATGCAAGCATTTTAACATACTAGCAAAGCTTATAAATACAAATAACACAACTTTCTGTAGCCACTCACACCCTTTTGTCACCTAGTTAAAATAGCAAAAAGGAAAACATTTTTTAACATAACTCAAGATAAAGCTACTATGTGGTATATTAGAAGGAAACATATCTAAATAAGAGTATACACTCTTAGTAATCAATGTTGCAGTATTCAATCATTCTTAAAAATTATTTAGGTAGTTAATAATTATCCTTAAATTAACTCAATTTAAGATTAGTCCAAGATTTTTCAAGCAGCTAAAAATACAAAACATAATTACTGTTAATATAAAGTTTGTCAGTATAGTGAATCGATTTAGTTCAACATGAATTTATATTTTCATAATATTAAATATTACTTAGTAATAATGTGTGCTTATTGATTATTAAAAAAATACAAGTTTAGAAAGTTCAGAATAACTATTCTCTTTATAGTGAAAAGTAAATCAAAATTGTACTAAAAACAAAAAAATGTACATTTGTATTATATCTCATCTTATAAGCTTAAGGGAATAATACATAATTATTATTTTTTTATTTCAAAGATGTGAGGACCCTGAACATTTATTATAATACCATAAGAAAGGGTTTGGCAGTAGCGGAATGAGGTGAAGGGAGGGGGGCACATAACATCAATAATGGTACCTGATCTCAAACCAGGTGAAGTGGGGTCCAAAGGGAGGCCCAACCTTAACCTGTATGATGACCTCTTATCTACCTAATTTTTAAAATAAATTTTAAGAAAAGATGTGGGGTACAATTCAGTGTTAGGTATATAAGTGGTCATCATACAGGTGAAGTATGGGCCTCCCATTAGTCCTCGTTTTGCCTGGTTTGGAATCAGGTACCCTTATTAATGTTATGTGCCTCCCCTCCCTCCTGTGACAGTGTCTTACTATTGCCAATTCCTTTCTTACAGTATTATGATAAAAGTTCAGGATCCACTTATGAGAGAATATGTAGTACTCGGTTCTTGTTTCTGTGATAGATCACTGAGTATGATAGACTCTAAATCCATCCAAGTTGCTGTGAAGTCCATAATTTTGTCCTTCTTTATGGCTGCATAATATTCCATCATGTATATGTACTACATATTTTTTATCCAGTCCATCTCCTTTTTTATTTTTTTATTTTTTAAAATATCATGTTTATTAAAAATGGTTTGGTAGCTATAGCAAATATTTATTTTTTAAAATTTTAATATATATTTTTTTATTTTAAAATTGTGGGGTACAGTTAAGGGTTAGGTATACAAACATTCATTGTGCAGGTACCCTTGTTGATGAGGTGTGCCCCCCTTTCCCCAGACAGATATTGACTACCATTAATCCCACCTCCCTTCCCCTCCCTGCCCCACTCCATAGTTTCCCACCACTGTCAATCCTTTTCTTATAGCATTACGGTAGTTGTTCAAGGTTCACTTATGAGGGAGAACATGTGATACTCAGCTCTTTGTTTCTCTGAGAGATCACTCAGTATTATAAACTCTAATTCCATCCAGGTTACTATGAAACTCATGATTTTGTTCTTTTTTATGGCTGTGTAATCTTCCATTGTGTATATGTACCACAGTTTTTTAACCCAATCCTCTTTTGATGGGCAGCATGGTTGGTTCCATGAGCTGCTATTGTGAACAATGCTGCAATAAACATAGGTATGCAGGTATCTTTTTAATAGAGTGATTTGAGTTCTTCAGGGTGTATTCCCAATAGGGGGATTGTGGGGTCATATGGAAGGTCTATTTTTAGAGCTTTTAGAAATCACCACACTGATTTCTACAGAGGCTGTACTAGTTTACACTCCCACCAACAGTGTAGAAGTGTTTCCTTTTTGCACATCCTCTCCAGCATCTGTTATTTTTTGAATTATTGATAATGGCCATTCTGACTGCAGTAAGGTGGTATCAGAGTGTAGTTTTAATTTGCATCTCCTTGATGACTACTGAGGTTGAACATTTCTTCATGTATCTGTTGGCCGCTCATATGTCTCCTTTTGAGAAGTGTCTGTTTATATCTTTTACCCACTTTGTAATGGGGTTGTTTGCTTTTTTTCTTTTCAGTACGTTTGAGTTCCTTATAGATCTTTCATGTTAGGCCTTTGTCAGACATGGAGTTGGAAAATATTTTTTTCCCATTCTGTGGGCTGTCTCCCTGTTCTCTTGATGGTTTCTTTGGCTTTGCAGAAACTTGTCAGTTTGATAAGGTCCCACTTGTCTATCTTATCTCTTATGGCCTGGGCACTTCAGGTTTTGTTCAGGAATTGGTTGCCAGTTCCAATTTCCATAAGAGTGTCTCTTGCATTTTCTAAGGTTCTTATAGTTTGAGGTTTTACGTTTAGGTCTCTGATCCATTTAGAGTTGATTTTTGTGTATGGGCATAGATAGGGAATCTTCTGCATGGGGTCAGCCAGTTTTCCCAGCACTATTTACTGAATAGGTTCTCCTCTCCCTAGTGCTGGGTGATGGAGACTTTGTCGAAGATGAATTGGTTGAGAAATTGAGGTTTTGCTTCTGGAATCTCAATTCTATTCCATTGGTCTATATGCCTGTTCTTGTACCAATACCAGGCTGTTTTGATTATTGTGGCTTTATAGTATAGTTTAAAGTCTGGGAGTGTGATACTTCCTGCTTTTTTTTTTTTTCCTGAGTGTTCTGGCTATTCTTGGTCATTTGTGTTTCCATATGAATCCCTGTATTGTTTTTCCTAGGCCTGAGAAGAATGTTGCTGGCAATTTGATGGGTATTGCATTAAATCTGTAGATTGCCTTAGGTAAGATGGACATCTTCACAATGTTGATTCTTCCAATCCATGAGCATGGGATATTTTTCCACTTGTTTGTGTCATCTTTGATTTCTTTGAGTAGTGTTTTGTAGTATTCATTGTAAAGGTTATTCACGTCTCTGGTTAGGAAGATGCCAAGGTATTTCATTGTTTTTGTGGCTATTGTGAATGAGATTGTGCTTTTTATTTGGGTTTCTGTTTGTTTATTGTTGGTGTAAAGAAATGCAATTGTCTTTTGAACATTTCTTTTATACCCTGAGACTTTGCCAAAGTTCTTTATCAGTGCAAGGAGGTTTTTGACAGATTCTCTTGGGTTTTTAAAGTATACAATCATGTCGTCTGCAAAGAGAGATAACTTGACTTTCTCTTTTCCTATTTGTATACCCCTAATCGTCTTCTCTTCTCTGATTGCTGCAGCCAGGACTTCCAATACTATATTGAACAGAAGGGGTAAGAATGGGTATCCTTGTTTTGTTCCAGCTTTCTAGAGAAATGGTTTCAATTTTTGTCTGTTTAGGAGTATGCTGGCTGTGGGTTTCTCATAGATGGCTTTTACTATTATGAGGTATGTTCCATGTATGCCTAAATGTTAGAGGGTTTTTATCAAGAAGGGGTGCTTGATTTTATCAAAAGCTTTTTCTGCATCTAATGATATAATCATGTGGTTTTTGTTTTGACGTCTTTTGATGTATTTAATTACATTTATGGTTTTACAAATGTTGAATCAGCCTTGCATCCCAGGGATGAAGCCTACTTGGTCATGATGGATGATTTTTGAGTCATGTTGTTGAATATAGTTTGCTAGGATCTTGTTGAGAATTTTAGCATCTATGTTCATCAAAGATATTGGCCTGTAGTTTTCTTTCTTTGTTGGATCTTTACCTGGCTTGGGTATCAATGTGATGTTACCTTCATAAAATGACTTTGGGAGAGTTCCATCTTTCTCAATTGCCTGGAATACTTTCAGTAGGATTGGTATCAGTTCCTCTTTAAATGTCTTATAGAATTCTGCTGGAAAGCCATCTGGTCCAGGGCTTTTTTCTTTGGTAGGTAGTTTTCTTAGGACATAGTCCATTTCCTTTACTGTTATTGGTCTATTTAGGGTCTTGATTTTGTCTTGTTTCAACCTAGGCAGGTTGTGTGATGTCAGAAAGTCCTCCATTTCCTTAAGGTTTTCAAGTTTGTTTCCATGCAAGTGTACATAGTAGTCTCTAATGATCTTTTGTATTTCTTCAGGGTCAGATGTGACTTCATCTTTTGTGTTTCTGATTGTGTTTATTTGGGCTTTTTCTCTCTTTTTTTGGTCAGTCTATCTAGGGGACCATTGATCTTGTTTATCCTTTCAAAGAACCAGCTTTTTATTCATTGATTTTTTTGTATTATCTTTTTGTCTTCTATGTCCCAGATTTGGGCTTTTATTTTGGTGATCTGGATTCTTCTGCTGAAGTTTGGGTTTTGGTGATCTTGCTTTTCCAGCTTCCTTACATGACTTGTTAGGCTGTTAATTTGTGATCCTTCCATTTTCTTCACGTACGTTTGTAGAGATATGAATTCCCCTCTTACTACAGCTTTCATGGCATCCCAGAGATTTTGGTAAGATATTTCTTCATTTTCATTTGTTTCCAGGTATCTTTTAATCTGTGTTTTGATTTCATCATTGACGCAGGAGTTGTTTAGTATCATGCTATTTAGTGTCCATGTCTTTGTGGGTTTTGGGGGAACCTTGTTGGTGTTGATGTTTATTTTTATTCCACTGTGGTCTGAGAAGGTGTATGGCCAAATTTCAATCTTTTGAAATTTGTTTATGCTTGATTTATGGCCAAGGATGTGATCTATCTTAGAGTATGTTCCATGTGGTGATGAGTAGAATGTTTATTCTGTGGTCGTTGGGTGGAGTGTTCTGTAGGTATCAATTAAGTCCATTTGGTCAAGAGTCACATGGAGGTTCTGGATATCCTTGCTGATTTTTTGTCCTGATGATCTGTCTAGGGTTGTGGGTGGGGTATTAAAGTCCCCAGTTATGATAATGCTGGAGCCAGTATCTTTCGAGTTTACCTAGAAGCTGCTTTATGAAAGTTGGCGCACCTATGTGGGGCACATATATGTTTAGAATCGATATTTCTTGTTGATGAATTGAAGCTTTTATCATTATGTAGTGGCCTTATGTATCTTTTTAAACTTTTGATAGCGTAAAGGATATTTTGTCTGAGATTAAGATCACAATTCCTCCTTTCTTTTGTGTTCTGTTCTCCTGAAATTTTGCTTCCCTTCCTCTTACTCTGATCCTGTGAGTGTCCTTGCTAGTGAGATGAATCTCTTAGAGGCAATATATTGTTGCCTGGTGATATTTTATTCATTTTGCCATTCTATGTCTTTTCAGTGGTGCAATTAGTCCATTCACATTCAGGTTAATTATTGAAATGTGGGAGTTGATTCCTATCATGAGGTTTTTATAGAGTTGTTGTGGTTCCTGTTTGTTTGTTGCATTTTGGTTTTGGGGTTGGCTCATGTGTGTTTTTAATCTTTTTCCTGTACTCTTGTGAAGAACGTTGTTGTTCTGTTTGTCTTTTCTTCTGTGTTTAATACTTTCTTAAGTGTTTCTTGTAGAGGTGGTCTGGTGGGAGTATAAGTTCTTAGGGATTGGATATCTGGGAAAGATTTTAATTCTCCCTCACTGATTAAGCTTAGCTTGGCTGGGTTGGTTATTCTTGGTTGAAATTGTTTCTCTTTTAGAACTTTGAAAATAGGGCTCCAAGCTCTCCTTGCTAGAAGGGTTTCTGTAGATAAATCTGGTGCTATTCTAATTGGTCTTCCACGCTAGGTAATCTGACCTTTTTCTCTTGCTGCCTTTAGGATTTTTTCTTTTATTTTTTTAATTTTTAAAATATTTTATTTTTTATTTTTGAGTTGGAGTCTCACTCTGTCACCCAGACTGGAGTGCAGTGGCCACTCCCAGCCACCACAGCCTTGACCTGCTGGGCTCCAGCGATCCTTCTGCCTCAGCCTTCCAAGTAGCTGGAACTACAAGCATGCACTACCATGCCCAGCTAATTTTTTGATTTATTGTAGAGATGAGGTCTCGCCTGCCCAGGCGGGTCTCAAACCCATAGGCTCAGGCAAAGGATTTTTTCTTTTATACCTATATTGTTTAGGTGAAGTATTATGTGTCTGGGAGTTGGTCTTCTAATTTGTTGTCTTGCAGGGGTTCTCTGAATCTCTTGTGTTTGAATTTTTGCATCACTGATGAGATGAGGGAAGTTTGCTTGAATAATTTAATGGAATGTTTGTTCCAGTGTGGTCTCTGTCTCTCTTTCTGCCTCAGGAAGTCCAATTATTCTTAGGTTTGGTCTCTTGAAGTAACCGCTCACCTCTGGAAGGTTTTTTTCTTTTTAAGCTTCTTTTCTTTGTTTTTGACAGTTTGGGTTCATTCTATATTTTGATCCTCAAGCTCTGAGATTCTTTATTCTGCTTGGATAATTCTGCTTTGCATGCTTATCAGTTTGTTCATTCACAGTATTCTTTACTACTGTTATTTCAGTTATCAACTCCTTCCTATTTTCCTCTTGTCTCTCCACAACTCTTTTTAATCTCTCTATTAATGTCTTGATATCTGGGCTTGTAGTTTGAGACTAGTCATTCTGGGGGCTCTTCATTATTTTCATTCCGAAGTGTGTTTTCTCAGTATCTGACCTTCCAGGGGTCTGTGAGTGACCCATATTCTTCTTTTGGTTTTTCTTCATTTGTGCAAATTTTTCTCTCCCCCTTTCACTCCCTTTCTTTAATTCTGCTTTTCAGGGAAGATGGGGTTGCTTTCACTGCTTTTTATTCAATCTCCTGTCTCCCTTATGAGGATCCTCTGGCTTTGTTCACTTTTGAGGCTGACTGTGGGTTGGGGGCTGTACTTTTTGCAGTTTTGAGATTTAATTGAGATTTAATTGAGGGGGTAGCTGTGATTCAGAATCTATCTGCAGATCCCAGTATCCACCGACATGTGTATGGGCACTTGGAACCCACTTCCCACTGACTTACAATCTGTCTGTGCAGTGGTGTTTAGGTTTGTTCCCTGCAATAAAGGAAGTAAGAAAAAGGAGAATAATGGGAGAAGTGGCGGGGTCAAGAGGAAGTTGGATAGAGAGAAGAGTAAGGGGGAAAACAGACATACATACCAACTAACGAATGAAAAGAGACACAAGGCCAGAAAAGAATTAAAAAACAGGCAAACTCCCACGCCTTTGGGAGGCTGAGATGAGTGGCTTGCCTGAGCCCGCGAGTTCGAGACCCTCCTGGGCAACTTGGTGAGACCTCATCTCTACAATAAATCAAAAATTACCTGGAAGTGGTAGCACATGCCTGTAGTTCAAGCTACTTGGAAGGCTGAGGTGGAAGGATCGCCAGAGCCCAGCAGGTCGAGGCTGCAGTGGCCAGAGCAGCCACTGCACTCCAGACTGGGTCACAGAGTGAGACTCCAACTCAAAAAACAAACAAACAAACAAACAAAAAACAGGCAAACAAAGAAAATTCCCTAAAGCATACCAGTAATCACACAAAGACAGTCCAATAAAATCAGGGATTTTGGTGTGTTCTTCCCCAATAAAAAGGTAACAAAGGTGAACAAAACAAAGTCAAAACGATAAAGTAAAAAATCAATACAAGAAATCAGACTAGCTCTGGGGTCTTTCCTGAGTGTCTAAAGTCTCTTCACCTCTGATCTCTAGCCCCTCCCCTTTGCTCTCATTGCAGTCAAACAGGATTATTCATAGTTAGGGTCAGTTCCCTTGGCTTGCTGTGTGACAGGTCTACCACACAGAACTGATTTGTCAGTGTCTGATTCAGCGTAGGGGAATGGCTTCCTTAGAAAACAAGGTGGAGGCCACCTGGAGGTTACCTTAGAAAACAATGTGGAGGCTGAGCGGAGATGGGCAGGGCAATGAGTATCTCTGCCTGGAAAACGGCTGCAGTGGGCAGCTCCTTTCTCTCTGCTCATCGGAGCTCCAGCTGATCAGCTATGACAGGCGATGAAGGTGTGGTCCAGTATCAGGCACTGGGAATCAGCAAGGCAACTGGGCACCACAGTTGGTGTGCCATGGACGGCCTGGGGTGGAGGAGGGAGCTGGGAATTCCCTGGGCCGGAGCCCAGAGCCCCGACCATGGGAACTGTTCAGCACCCGGCAACCACCACAGTAGCAATCCCCTGCGGAGGCTGCAGTGTGATGGAGGCAGTTTGCTGCCTGGGACTGGTCACAGTAACCACCCTCCTACCCCCGTGTAGGCAGTGGCTGCGGGGGCACGTGGAACTACCCTCAGGAGCCACCCCCTGTGGAGATATTCACAGTTCGACTTGTCCCGTCGCCATCTTGCCCCAAAGTCCCAGTCCACTTTTGATGGGCAGTGGGGTTGGTTCCATGTTTTTGCTATTGTGAATAGTGCTGCAATCAACATGAGTGCACAGCTATCTTTTCTGCAGAATGATTTGAGTCCTTCTAGGTATATTCCTAGAAGGGGGATTGCTGGATCATATGGAAGGTTGATTTTTAGATTTTTTAGAAATTGCCACACCATTTTCCACAGAGGTTGTACTAATATACACTAAGGGAATGATACATAATTATTTTAAACCAAAATTACTAATTTAGTCAGGTATGCCAAAATATTAGTTTTTATTATTGAAACATATTTTTAAAAATATATTTCTAGGGTAGTTGTTTTTTTAAAAACTATTAGAAGTTCAATTTCTTTCTTTCTTGTGAATTTGGTAATGTATATAAGTACTTTTTTCATATTTTATTTTTTTTCGAAATCTCCACATTGCTTTCCTTTGAGGTTTTACTAATTTACACTCCTACTAACAGTGTATAAGCATTTCCTATACTCTGTATGTGTACTAGCATCTATTTTTTTTTTTTTTTGAGTTGGAGTCTCATTCTGTCGCCCAGACTGGAATGCAGTGGCCGTTTCCTGGCCACCGCAGCTTCGACCTGCTGGGCTCCAGCAGTCCTTCCACCTCAGCCTTCCAAGTAGCTGGAACTACAGGTGCGCATGCCCAGCTGATTTTTTAAAAATTTATTGTAGAGATGAGGTCTCGCCAAGTTGCCCAGGCGGGTCTCGAACCTGCGGGCTCAGGCAATCCACTCACCTCAGCCTCCTAAGGTGCAGGATTACAGGCTGAGCCACCGAGCCTGGCTCTATTGTTTTTAATTTTTTAATAATGGCCATCCTGACTGGTGCAAGTTGATATCTCATTTTGGCTTTCATTTACATTTCCCTGATGATGAGTGATGTTGAACATTTTTTCTTTTTTCTTTTGGTCTATTAGTATATATTCTTTTGAGAGATGTCTGGACATGTCATTTGCCCAATTGTTAATAGGGTTGGTTATTTGCATTTTTCTTTGCTGATTTGTTTGAGTTCTTTGTAGATTCTGTATATTAGTTCTTTGTCATATGCATAGTTTGTGGAAATCTCCTATTCTGTAGGTTGGCTATTTTCTCTGTTGATTATTTTGTTGTACAGAAGCTTTTGAGTTTAATGAAATCCACATGCAACAACAATAATGAATGCCACTCAGCAAGATATTGCCACATGTCAACACAAACACAGCTGTGAGACACTGCTATACCAAGGTTATCAAGTTGTTATTAAGTTGTTTGTACAGTGTGGCCAACATAAGTGTGCTGCGGCAAGTTTGTGAACTTAATTGTCAGATCATGTTTACAAAAATTAAGTCAAGGTGAATTGAAGACTTAAATGTCAGACCTGATACCATAAAAAAATCTTTAAGGAAGACCTAGAAAAAACTCATCTGGACGTTAGCTTAGACAAATAATTATGGTTGAAACCCCAAAAGCAAATACAACAACAACAAAAATATATAAGCACTTTTTAAATCTCTAAAACCAATCAGAACAGAGCTTCTTTAAAAGATGCAATAATATTATGTATTATACCCTCTAGCTGTAGAAAAATATTTCACGCTCATATAATGAAAGGTGATGGCCTCTATCAAGAACAGACCGAGACACAGAGATACTTGAAGAGTTTATAGTTATAGTTCTACAACTTTGCTGCAGGTCCAATAAAGAAAAAGAATTCTAAAAATAGTCTCATAAAAACTCACTTGTGCAAGTCTCAAAGGGATATTCTCCTTCCAAAATGGTAAGGAATGCTTAACTGATTTGAGCTCACAAGTAAACAAACAATAAAGACTTACACTTCGGATTTTCTGTTGTCTTTCATTCAACCCAAATATATATCCAACATTCTTTCAATAGAGATTGCGACATTGGTCAGATGATTAAAAACAAAGTTCCAATTATTGCTGCTATCAAAATAGAATAACCTTCACCAGAAACAAAAACATAACATCAGTAGGGGAAAAAAAAGTAAAAACAAGAACAGAAAGTAAACAAAGTTAAGGTTCTATTGTTGTTTGGGATTTATTTGGAGAGCAAAAGAAAATGTCTAACTGGGCCGAAAATGTCCCTAAGGTACACTTACTCAGCATTGCAGTTTACTTGACTCCATCAGGTGAGGCCATGTGTGCATCTAAGTAGAGAACTTCCAAAACTGTAAAATTATAATTTTCTCAAATACCAAATCAGAACTCTCATGCACACATAAAATAAATGTCACATATTTCATATAATGTATGAATTAATTAGGAAGCCAATAAGATTATAAAACAGTCCAAAGAATATTTGAGAAGCTAGGTGTTAGTAGGTAATGCTACAGTGAGATTTCTGAGTTAGATACAAAACTGGTAAATGACCTACATGGCCATAAACTGGAACTTCTGGGTAAGGTTACCAGATAAAATACAGACTAATTAAATTAAATGCAAATTTAATTGTAATGCAATTATATTTAATCCTAATTAAATGTACATTTCAGATGAACAATGAACAGTGTTTTTAGTATATCTCAAATACTGCAGGTATTTTTATTTGCTAAATCTGGCAACTCTACAATGGGATTATCTGTTCCACGGACAGAAATAATTTGCATTTCTCCAGGGCAAAAAATTTGCAAATTAACCTCTGCCCCTCCAGAAATGTAAAATAGCCTAGACAATAGAAAGTTAAGCCCAGAACTGCACTGAAAGAACTACTAATAATCTATTTTACCTATTTCCAAGTTTTGAATGATTTTTCCAATGAATAGAAGGTGAATAACCTAGAGTGGAAAATATTATTTATTATAAAATAACATTAGGAATTATGATGTAAGCAACAACCATATAGAATATTCCCTTAAGTCTCTTTATATTCATTTTGAGAAAGCATTAGTCATTTTTCCCAGAGTCCTATTTGCATTCAGGAGTTATTCTGATATTTAAGACTGCATATTATAGTCATAGACTCAGATTGGAAAGGTTATTTTTAGCCTTGTAGCTTTTTCAATTATAGAACAACTTTTGCTTCCAGGAAAAAAAAAACATAACAAACTTCACAATCAGATAACAAGGCAAAAAATGTTTACAAGTATTACTTTAACAAGGTCAATAGTTGTATCCCCCTGCTGTTTTCATCTCTCTGTAAAGCAGACCAAGATATGCCAATCTAGACTTCTAAAATATGAGTCTATTCTCAAGGAATCATCCTAGTCAGCAGGAAACTATAAAAACTATATAAATGTTATTTTAAAGGAAAAGTTAATGAGTAAATTACCTTAGTTGCAAAACTTCAGCAAAGAAAAAAATCTAGACAATAGCTAGACAGACAATAATATTCACATAACAATATAAAATGATCCCTCTAATGCAGTCTGGTTCTTTTTATGTTCTCATTTAGTTATGAAAGATTTGTTGAGCTCTTCATATGTATTGGACTCAGGTTACACCAATACAAACAACAGACAAGTTGGATTCCTACCTTTGTTATCTTATGTCTACTCTGTATTTATATAAAGAGAGAGAGAGAGAGAGAGAGAGAGAGAGAGCGAGCGAACAAACAAGTGAAAAGCTGCTAACCTGAAGCTTAGTAATCAAACTTTAATAAATTATTTCTACAAGAGAATTTTAGAACTTAAAGTTTAAATTTATCTTGTGAAATACTGACAGTTTAATGAAAGACTGATTTTAGCTTGACAACGGAGTTATGATTTTTGTTGGTTTAAATGTTTGCAATTCTGAAAGCATGTCAAAAACAATACCACCAGATAAAACGCTATTTAGGAGAGGCAAAGAATGAAAATCTGAATTTAAAAAGAAAAGTAAAATTGTAAAGTATTAGAAAGGCACTGACATTTACTTTACAATTATAAAGGTAATGACTGGTATTGAATGGTCTTATAAAATAGGCAGCACAGCGGTTAAGACTAAGTTCAATTCATACCATTATTCAAGCAGTAATCACTTTGGTAAGATGGGGACTTACCAGAATTAACTGGGAAAAATTTTCAAAATTCCCAGAAATACCCCATCCTCCAGATTTGAATATTCTTTTTAGTAGTTGTAGCAACTAGTTGCCTATCCAGAATGGATTCTCCTTTTATGAGAACACAGATTTTATTTAAGGAATGCTGTGTCCATTAATGCTCACCTCTCCAGATTTCCATAGCTAAAGTTCACTCTGTGACCCTATCTAGCTAATGAGATATAAGCAGAAATCTACTGAGTGGATTCTGGAAAATATGCACTTTTCCAGAAAAGAGAGACAAATCTAGCTGATATGCTTTTTTTTCCTTTGTCATTTTTTCCTTCTTCCTTCCTACCTATCTTTCCACCATAAGGAAAAAACTTCATTCTAACATTAGAGGATCAGGAAGCAAAAAGGAGACCGAATCACAATGATTTTTTTGAGCAACTGCATTTCCATCGAGTTGTTTATCTCTTAACATCTTTGTCAGGGAGAAAAAAGTAAGTAAACTATTGAAGCAAGTCACGCAATTAGGTTTCTCTTATGCATAGCAATACCGGACACTAACAGTGTACTAGAAATTGAGGGAAAAGGGGAAGGGAGAACACAAATATTAATACTTTTAAATTGCTTCTGGAAAATTATAATGTGAACCTCTTTTGTTCTGTAAGGAGGGGCTGTTCACCTACTCCATGTTATCTAGACTAGGGCTTTGAAAACTTTAACATGTACACAAATCAGTCAAAGTTCCTATTACAATGCAGACTTCAATTCAGTCAGTATGGATTGGGTCTAGGATTCTGCAGTTTTAACAACCTTCCAGGTGATGCTGATGATACTACTACCTGGACCAAACTGAGTAGCAAGGAACTAGACACCAAAGTGAATAAAAATCTTAATTGCGATTGTACACAGTGCCATTCAGTTCAGATGGCTCTCTTAACTGTATCTGAAAGGTTTCTTCTAATCCAGGGCTGTATAATGGAGCCTATCACATGGAAATAATTACACACAGTGTACTGAATAATGAGCATTTTCTCTGTCTCTCTCTCATTTTTTTTTTTTTTTTGAGTCAGAGTCTTACTCTGTCATCCAGGCTGGAGTACAGTAGTATGCGCACGGCCCCTGCAGCCTCGACCTGCTGGACTCAGGCAATCATTCTGCCTCAGCCTTCCAAGTAGCTGAAACCACAGGCGCACGCCACCACACCCAGCTAATTTTTTGATTCATTGTAGAGACGAGGTCTTTCCAAGTTGCCCAGGCTGGTCTCAAACCCTGGACTCAGGCAATCCTCTCACCTCTGCCTTCCAAAGTGCTGGGTTACAGGCTTGAGCCACCATGCCCAGCTCCCCCATGTTTTTATCTACACACACGTATCACTAAAGCATATTTTAAAAAAATATTAAATTACAATTTTTGTGTCAAAGATTTTGTTCAAAAATTTAATTAATGAAAGAAAAGTACAATGTTATGACTGATTCAAAGAATATTTGAGAAGCAAGCTATTTGTAGGCAATTCAATAACGAATGTTAGCACAAGTTTGCTCAATTAAATACAAAACTGATCATTGTCTACAGAGCAATAAACTGTAAGTTATGAAGTTATCGTTTCTGAGATAGAAATTATTTTTATCCCTACTGGATAAAAAATTTCAATTTAACATACAACTTCACTATGTCTGAGATCTTTAATCAATAGTCTTGATAGTATATTTGTATATAATAGATACACATATATGATATACTTATTACCAAATGTTGTTATGGTATAAATATTATTAACTCTAATCCTTGTTGAGGGTAAGAACATGCCTTAGCTATGAGTACTTGGAGGAAATTTTATGCCCTGATTTGCTTCTGTTCTTGCTCTGATTCTTTGTTATCAACTAATCCTTAGCTGTATCACAGCCTAGTTTACCATCCATGACATTTTACAGAAAATAGATCTCTTTAGTTACCTCAAAGAAAATCTCACTGACATCTCATTTGTACTATAAGTAACTGTTCAAAGTGAAGACTAAAGAACAGAAGCTTGTATTTTAAATAGTTCTGTAGCTCGGTTGCTAATTACTAGTAAAAATTCTAGGACAAGAGATAAGTCTCTTCCAATGAACACTGTAAACAGGCTACTACATGTGCATTTTATATTAATACATAGATATACAGCTTTTTTTTCTCAGCAGTTGGGG
Organism: Carlito syrichta; assembly: GCF_000164805.1. Taxonomy (NCBI): domain Eukaryota; kingdom Metazoa; phylum Chordata; class Mammalia; order Primates; family Tarsiidae; genus Carlito; species Carlito syrichta. The sequence continues at coordinate 1,248,286 of NW_007253531.1, forward strand.
AAAAACTTGAAATACCTACCCTGGTTTTGGAGGAAGAAAATGTTTTTTTAAGGGAGCATTGACTCAAAATTTTTTTACACATCACTTAAAATATCATAGCCCAAAACTGAGTCCTAGCTATGCCTGAATGAGGAGGTTGGCAAATTCTCTTCCTAGAAAGAACGTATACAACTGGAAAACAAACAAACAAAAAAAACCCAACCATTTGAGCATGATGACAGTATAACCAGAGGCATATAACAATGTAAGAAGCACTTATGATTAAAAACACCGCTGAGTTTTAAGTAATAATACTAGGAGTCTGTGGCATTTTTGCCTGAGTCTGATCTCAATCCTTCTAGCTACATTCCTTTGGAGATTCTGAGAGGACAGGGCAGGGCATGAGGACTGAGAGTTTCACTGATGTGGTCAAAATAGTGTGAGCCTTTTTAACTGCACAACAGCAGAATACACATCCATTCCAAGTGCACAGGGAGCATTTACATATACGAGGGGGGACTCCCCAAAACAGAATTGTCTTTTGCAGGGTGAGCCTTTTTAGTGCAGGCTTTTCATGTTCTAGGAAGCCATCACCATCAATGTAGCAGCTAGCATTGTTGTGAGAGGCTGCATTCGGCTTCAGTACATTTTTTTTTTGGAGATTCCTTCAACGCATTTACCCATTTCATGATAGGTAATTTAGGAGCGCGCCTGCCAACGCTGCCCTGGGTGTTTAGCAGTTTTTGACCAAAAACGTTATGACTCCTGTGCCCCACCCTCCCATTCACCTGACCTGTGCCTAAGCAACTTATCTTTGTTTCTCCAGATGGAAAAAGTCCTCAAAGGGAAACGTGTTGCCAATGAGGAAGAGGTGAAACAAAAAATGGCAGAGACACTAAAAGGTATCAAAATTGATGAGTTCAGAAACTGTTTTGAGCAGTGGAAAAATTGTCTCGATAGGTGTATTGCATCAAATGGAGAGTACTTTGAAGGTGACAATTTTAAATGTGTAAGAATAAATACACAATTTTTTATAAATAAATTCCAGGTTTTAGGGGATTCTCCCTTGTATAGACCATATTCTGGGCCATAAAATAACTCTCAATAGCAGTAAAAAAAAAAAAGTCACATTAAATATATCATTTGACTACAATGAAGTTAAATTAGAAATTAATTTTTAAAAGATCTCTACTAAATTCCCAAATATTTGAAAACTAAACATCATATTTCCAAATAACCCAAAGATATAAGAGGTAAAGCAAAAGTAAAATTAAGTCTTTTGAACTTATTGTAAATGAAAATACAATATGTTAAAATGCGTGGGATGCCTTAAGGAGGCGTTAAAAGGCAAATGTCAGTATTAAAAAATAAGAAAATTCTCAAATCAATACCCTCAACTTTCACCTTAAGAAACTAAAAAAAAAAACAGAAAGACAAGCTAAACCCAATGTAAATGGAAGATAGCAAATAATAAAGATCAGAGTAGAAATCAGTAAAATAAAAGCAAGTAAACAGAGAAAAACAAGGGAAACTGAAAACTGACTTGACAACATTATTATTTAAAAAAATTGGTTTTTGTAGAAATCTAAGGGGCAAAATGCAGTTTTTTACAAGGATGCATTGCATAGTGGTGAAGTCTAGGCCTTTAGTGTAACCATCACTCAGTTAGTATACATTGTACCAATTAAGTAATTTGTCATCCCTCATCCCCCTCGCCCCAAATTGGTAAACTTTTAGCCAGATTGGTTAATAAAAATGCATAAATTATGAATATAAGGAATGTAAAGAGAGCAATACTACAGATTCTAGGAAATTTAATACGATAAATGATTATTATGAGTAATTTATGTCAGCCGGACTCGGTGGCTCAGCCTGTAATCCTGCACCTTTGGGAGGCTGAGGTGAGTGGATTGCCTGAGCCCGCGGGTTCGAGAACCGCCTGGGCAGCGAGACCTCATCTCTACAATAAATCAAAAAATCAGCCGGGCGTGGTAGTGCATGCTTGTAATTCCGGCTACTTGGAAGGCTGAGGTGAAAGGATCGCCAGAGCCCAGCAGGTCGAGGCTGTGGTGGCCGGGAGCGGCCACTGCAATCCAGTCTGGGTGACAGAGTGAGACTCCAACTCAAAAAAAAATAAAAAATAAAAATAAAAAAATAATGAGTAATTTATGTCAATAAATCAAACCATTTCAATAAAATAATCAAATTACATCAAAGCACAAACAACCAGAGCTCACTAAAGAAAAAATAGATAAACCTGAATAATCCTATATATATTAAATACCTTGAAATTGTAGTTGGTGGTTTCTCTTACCCATGACAGCTCTGGCATATCTCCTTTTCATTCCTCTCTTCTTTCTCCAATAAATTTTGTTTTAAAACTAAAAAACAGTAGTTAAAAATATTTCTACAAATAGAGCTCCAGGATCAGATTGCTTCAATGGTGAATTTTACTAAGCAATTAAGGAAGAAATATTATCAATTCTACAAAAACTGTTCCAGAAATCGAAGTGGAGGGAATTTCTTCCAACTCACTTACTAAGACCAAATTATGTATTACCTAAACCAGTCAAAAATATAATAAGAAAAGACATTTATGAGCCAATACTATCATTTAAACATTTCTCCCAAAGTTCATGTTTTGAAAATGTCATCACAAATAACACAGTGTAGAGAGAATGGACCTTTAAAAAGTGATTAGATCATGAGACCTCTGTGTTTATGAATGGATTAATGCCACTACTGATATAAGTTCACTATTGTAAAAGTGGGTTTTTGTAAAAATGATTTCTCTCTCTCTCACTCTCACTCTCTGTCTCTCTCCATGTGATACCTTCCACCATTTTAGGACACAGAAAGAAGGCCCTCACAAGATGCCAGACCTTTGATCTTGGAATTCCCAGCTTCAAAAACCATGAATCAAATACATTTCTGTTCATTATAAATTACAAAGTCTGTAGTGTTCTATTGCAGCTGCTTAAAATAGACTAAGATAACTAATATCCTTCATGAACAAAAATGTAATATTTTTAAACAAAATTTTAGAAAATCTCATCCAACAATATTAACAACAATAACAATAACAACAAAAGATAGGACTTTAATAAACACTTTATCAAAGAAGATATAAAGATGATAAACACAAAAAAATAGTAATCATTATTTATGAGGAAAAAGAATTAAAACTACAATTAAATACCATTATAGACCAATTAGAAATTCTAAATTAAAAAGACTGATGATATCAATTATTGGAAAGGATATGGAACAACCATAACTCTCATTCACTGCTGGTTGGACTGTAAAATGGTAAAGCCACTTTGTAAAAGCAGTTTTGCAGCGTATTGAATAATACCTACCATATAATTAAGCCATACTTATTCTAGGTACTAAATAAAAAATAAAAGCATATAACAATACAAAGACAAAATAATTATAAGCCAATACTTTTTCATCCCACAAAACTAAGCTTCATAAATGAAGAAGAAACAATTTCTTTCTCAGATTAACAAATGCTGATGGAATTTGTCACCACGAGACCATCTCTATAAGAAATGTCCAAAAGAGTTCTAAACATTGAACCTAAAGGTCAAAATGTACCAGTAGAAAAACACTGGAAATTTTAAAACTCACAGGTCATATAAAACACCTACAGCATGGAAAAAACAAAGCAACCAGGTTACAATCAACATAACAAATGGAGCAGTACCCCACATATCATAACAAGTTTTGAATGTATATGGTTTCAATGCCCTACTAAAAAGATGTAAAGTGACAGAATGGATAAAAGCATACAGTGCAAATATCTACTGACTTGAAGAGACCCACTTAACTCACAAAGACTGCTATACGAGGGGGGACCCAGAAAAAAATAGAATTTATTTTTGGAGGTGGACCACTTGCAGTACTAGCTTCCCCCCACTAGGTGAGTGTTCTAGGACACCATCAGCATCAGTGTACCAGTTAGCATTGTGAGAGAAGATTTGCAGAAGAAACACTCTTAGTTGTGACAAACAGGTAACTGGTTCTTCCACCATGACAATGTACTTGCCTACACCGTGCTGAGTGTTTAGTAGATTTTTTTCCTACCAACTGATCAGTGGATAATGATAATGTGATTGCAAACGCAAACACACACACACACACACACACACACACCATGGAATTCTATTCAGCCATAAAAAATAACAAAATAATGTCTTTCGCAGCAATTTGGATGGAAATCAGAAACCATTATCCTAAGTAAAGTAATGTAGGTATAGAAAACCAAATACCACATGTTCTCACTTATAAGTGGTAGCTAAGCTAATGGTCTGCAAAAGCATATTGCATGGTATAATGTACACTGGAGACGCAGACGTGGGTAGGGTGGGAAGGGGAGCAAGATGAAAAATTACCTATCAGGTACAATGTGCACTACTGGAGGTGATGGGTGATGGGTACACATAAAACTCAGGCTTCTTCACCACTATATAATGCATCCAGGTAAACAAGAACTATTCATACCCCTAAAGCTATTGATATGGGGAAAAGTCAACAACATAACAAAAGAATAGACTAGAAGGACTATGTTGTAAAAAATCTTATATCATTTTAACAACTTAAAATAAGCCATCTTATTAAATGTATGCACATGTGGTTTAAATGAAAATAATTATAGTAAAAATGTATTATATGATTCCTCACCTTAATTGACTTTTTAATCAGATATCAGTCTTGACTTAATCAGATGAGAAGGCATCTGGTGTATTAAATTCTGTTAATTGACAAATTCCAATATTTTTATTGCCTGGCAGGTTAGGGGCTTATTAGCAAATTGGACTAGTAACCATAAATAAATAGCTTTATTTCTCCTTTCCTTCTCTTTTTCCTCCTGCCATCTTAACATGGGGTGAACGAATTTGCCACCTCAAAGCTACATGCATTGCTTCAGGCAAAGTAACCACAATAAGTGTTTGTGTATAACTTGAAAAAGTAGTTTTTCTCTGTACCTTTTTCCATTGATTAATGACTGTTAAATCACAGTTGTGATGGTTGAAAACCCACTGAACTGTATGCTTATTTTGGGTAGATTGTATGATATGTGAAATATATCTCATTAGAGCTGACACATAAAAATCAAATGAGGAAAAAAAGTTGTGCCCAGTTCATGGTGTAGAACTGGAAAGAAAAAGATTCAGTTCAATGCCTACTGTGTGCTAGAAACTTACAAACGAACAGATGTAAGTATGAAAAGTCAAAATGCACAGCAATCTAAAATTATTTGTATTGCAGATTATGAGAAGTTTCAAAAAAGTCTGCTAGCAAGACCATTTCAAACTAAAAGCCCTGTGATGCTGGAGGTAGGATATAAGATTAAGTGACAGGGATAGAAGCTAAATTTTTCAAAATATTTCATATTTGTAGGTTTCTAACATTTGTTTCTCTCAAAGGCCATAAAAGTGCTACTTCAAGACACTTTTAAAATTGATGTAGGTGTATTCTCAGTTCAAAACTATTTTGTTATTATCATCAATGTATGTAGAATACACTTTTAGGCAGAACAGAACAGAGTTGTATTTTCTGGCTTTAAAGCAATTAAGCTATGGATCAGCAAGCCTACTTTTAAAAGAATCAGTTATAAAGTATTCCTAGGACCTCTGTGAAGTCCTGTTATGCCTGGGCTCAGATATGCAGCACACTAGGTAAGCAGTAATGAGATTGCTTTTAGTTTATAAATACATAAATAAACCTTCAAATAAAAATATTGCTTTATGTCATGCTTAGAACAAATATAGTTGAAAAATGCATGAAAAGCATGAATTTGCTATTGATTTGAAACTTAGGGCATTTGAGTTAAAACTGTCTCTTTATTAAAATATTCCTTAAAAACACAATGGATTAATGATTCTTAATTTCTCGAAGTTATATTTATCTCAAAAGTTTATATCACCTCCAGACGGGGCCATGAAATTTATCGTAGCTCAATCCACAGAAGCAAAACAAAGACAATTCTTCTTCTCTTCTGCTTGGCCATCTCATTTACCTCCCATCCTCAAGGAGGATGGGTAAGGTGTAGCTACGTATTAAATGACAATTGGTCTGGACATTAGGGATAAATGACTTAGGACATCTTTGAAGTAAGGGCACATCATGGGACACCTCTGCATGATGGGCATAAAAAGGATACACAACTGAGGACAAGAAGGTGTAAGGACTATGTTGGCCGAAAAGGAAGAGATTTGAAAATTTTAATTTGCATTTTATTTAAGACATTTGTATAGTGACAAAGTCAAACCTACAAATATGAAATATTTTGAAAAATTTAGCTTCTATCTCTGTCACTTAATCTTATGTCCTACCTCCAGCATCACAGGGCTGTTAGTTTGAAATGGTCTTGCTAGCAGCCTTTTTTGAAACTTCTCTTAATCTGCAATACAAATAATTTTGATGATATGAACAAAGACAACTCAAGGCAGTGCAGGCTAGCTTTCCTGTCAATCTGTGTTTAGAATCTGAGAGGAATTTCAACTAAAACAAGGCTGATGGAAAGAAATTGAAAACATTGCTGCTGGTTCACCATGCTAAGCTCCCTTACAAGTCAGTTGGAAGATCCTTTGTTCCTCTGAATTCCTTGTTTAGGAACTCAACACTTATACTACATAGAGAGCCGCGCTCTCCTTCGACTTGGTGGGGCATCATTCTTTCCCCTACCACTTCCACCAACCAGTATATATATACAATTTCATACAGCAATTTTCAGAAAGCCACAGAATCAAAAGTGATAGGAAGCTTTCTGTAGCATGTTACTACCTACATATAAAACACCACAGGCAGAAATAGATAAAATACAGATCCAAAGGCAGTGCACAAAATGATGTATCATATTTTTAAAATTATCTGTTAATTCTTCCAGATAATGAGGATAGGATAATATTCTAAATTATTTCTATAATCTAAATGTCAACCAGTCTTCCAGCAGTTGACATGATAAAGGGATTAGATAAATAGTGAGGCCACATACCTTTTCAATTTACAAACATCAGTTTAGAATATTTCTTTACTCATGTGAAGATGAGCAAAACAGAAAAACAAAAAAAAAGCATCATATCTATGAAAAAGGGGGAAAGGCATAACATCTGTAAAATTCAAGAAAGGCAAAGCTCAGATTCTTAAAAGATAGATGAAATCATCTTAATGAAATAAAAGTACAGACAAAGAAGAAAATATAGCATAACTATAAAGGAAAATGGATGGCGTAAGAAAGGATTACAATGAAATTTAAAACAATACCAAATTAAATTCCACTGGAGTTAGTAAAAAGCAGAATTCACTCTGAGGGACATCAAATTAGTGTCATGGAGGTCAAATTTGGGAAATCGTACAGAAGGCAGAGAATAAAGAAAAAACAGTTTAAACTGGTTGACAATATATAGAATGAAGAATGAAAAATTTAATATAAGAATTGAAGTCTTTTTTCAGGAAAACAGAAGGCTGAAATAGCAATAATCAAACTCATAATTTAGAAAATGTCATTAGGAGTAAAACTGCACAAAGCTCATTTAAAGGGTTTACCATACTCCAGGAAAAATTATTAAATGACTCCAATTTTAAAGGCATATTGACAAAAAAGAATTGATAAATATCAGAAAAGATAGATTCCTAAGTACCTGTGTTAGAGAGCACAGATTAACTACAAAAAGTAATACAATTTAGGATGCATTTTTCTGCTGTACCTTAAACAAATGCCTGGTACTTAGCAAAAACTCAATAAATATGTATTGAATGAATGAATAAAATAATGAATGAATTTGTGATAACAACAGAAAATAGGACTCAGAAAATAAACCATCCATGCTCTTTATTAAAAAAAATAAAACTGAATACAACCACAGTCTCCTACGGAATCATCAAAATAATCCCATCATATAAGGGAATGTTTTGGCATAAGAACTTATTAGACCTCACTATGGGACTATGAGATTATAAAGTTAATAACAAGTGTTAAGACGATAAAAGGCACTACAGATGAGAAACATATTTACGTTATATATTGCTAGTTTAAGTTCATGGCTACTAGAGGAGAGGGAACTTTAGGAGGGATAGGAGAACATGATTAATTCCGAACTAAAATAGAACTTCTGTACTAAGAAGATTGCTATGAATCAATTGAAAATCTTAGAAAGAAATTCTAAAGAAAGGGAGCCACTGAAATATGTGCATATACCGCATATTCCTGCACTCTTAGGAAACGCTTCCCATTCTCTTGGAGGTTTTGGCTATTGACCATGCTTTTCCAGTGCATATGGGATGGACTGGAGATTGATTAATTACAAAAGAGTTATTAGGAATGCTTTGAATTGAAGAAAATGGGGGACTTTTAAATTTTTACATAGGAGCTTGTAAGAAATTGTGCAGCCCCTTCACTGACTGCTCACAAGTGGCAAATAAATGCAACATCATTCAAATGTATTGATCACCTTGTTACTCTAGCAAGCCTAGAAATACTTGGTTTGGTGTCAGGGAGGTACCCAGGACTGACACTATAATGGAAGTCACAACTATAAGTATATTACAAGGGGCATGAAACCTAACAAAACATCTGCAACCCAAACATAAAAAAAACCTTGCAGTCTACTAAAAGCATTGGCCACTCAATCATACTCACATATTAAAACTACACATCCTTAAAGGCATAACCTCTTATTATCAGTTATCTATTGCCACTCTAATGCTGCAGAGCTAATCATCTCAAAACACATAGGTATGTCAAAGCATCATGTTGCACACTTTAATCTACACAATAAAAAATAATTAAGTGAGGAACAGCACAATGGTTTTAGAAAAAGCATTTATTATTTCTCAGGCAACCATGGGTTGGCTGGGTTGTTCTGCTGATCTGATCCGAGTTCAACTGATCTAGGCTGGGCTTGTTTATGTGTCTTTGCTCAGTTGATAAGTTTGCTACTGTCCCATTAAACAAATTAAGTCATATGCCAATCCCAAAGTCAGTGTATAGGCACTACCAAAAGGTGAGACTATAGAAAGGTGTGAAATGGAACCATGATAATCTTAGTACACTCTGGAAATGGACAGAAGGCATTCCTCTAGTAAAATTTTCTCCAGAGTTCATCACCAGTAAACTAATAGCAATTAAATGTGATTATAGCCCATGTGAATAAATACCTACCCATGTTTAGAAATACGACTGAGAGGTTTTTATTGTGTTATGTTATTGTGGTTTTTAGGAGCTGACTTAAATGATTTTAATATTTTCTTGAAAGTTTTCAAGTTTGTTTTCAGACAAACAGTTTACAAATAATAACTATCTTTTTTTTTTATTTATCTATCTCGATACGGAAAGTATCATTAACATACCCTTTTTTTTACTACACAGCTTTCTTTCCTGAAAATATCTAATTTTATGCCTGTCAAATACTCCAAACACACATACACATATACACTAGCACACACAAATATAGCACATCCTTTTCACAACTGTGCCCCTAAAACAGCTTTATTGTTTCTAAGGGTTAGCTTATATTATGGAGTGCTTAGAGAGGTGATTCTATAGTTTTCCTGTTTATTGAAATCACTGAAAATTTGAAAAATTACTGATGTCTGGGTCCCATTCATAGAGTAGTCTGTAATGTGGCCTGCACATCAGAATTTAAAAAGTCCTCCCCAAAAATCTAACTTACAGATAAAATGGAAAATCACTGATTTAGAGTGTTTGCCACCACTTCTTGTTATTTTGACATTACTATAATCATGCATTCCTAACTCGTGATTTGTTCATTTGTTAAAACTAGAGCTGTGGTGGAGAAAGAGAAAGAAAGAACATATAGATTAATAGTTTTTTACAAGAGTAGTATACAATGTTTTCATGAAGTACTTTAAAAGTGAGAGTCTTTTAAAATAATTTATCATTGGGACATTAATTGCTCTACCAAAAAGATAGCTGTACACACATATTTATTGCTGCATTATTCACAATGGCAAAAACATGTAATCAACCTTACTGCCCATCAAAAGTGGATTGGATAAAGAAATTGTGGTACGTATACATAATGGAGTATTACACAGTCCTAAAGAAGAACAAAATAATGAGCTTTGCAGCAAATTGGATGCAGTTGGGGACCATCATACTCAAGTGATCTATCACAGAAACAAAGAACTGAATACAGCATGTTGTCACTCATAAGTGGGCCCTGAACATTAGTCACACTAGCACAAGGGAGGGATAGGCAGCCACTGGGCACTGCTAAGGGAGAGAGGGAGAGAGGAGTGTAGGTGGGGAGGGATAATGTGACAATACAAAGGGTACCTGGTCCACTACCTGGGGGGAGTGAGGGCCACATAGAAGCCTAAATTTCACCTACATGAAGCCTACTTATATAGTTAATCCTCACTTGTAGCCCACAACTCTATAATAAAATAAAATTTAATAAAAACATTTATAATTGTAGTGACCTATACTAGAAAATGATAACAATAGAATCAGTTGAAGTAAGCACAAATCTACCCTTGAATATCTTTCCGAGTATGAGTAAGATAAAGAAAATGTTCTAGAAGTTAAGGTATCTATGAAAAGGTACCAACTAAATATTTTATAAATTGAAGATCTTACTGATGACATTAAGACCTACAATGGAGAGTAGAATGTCAACATGCTGGAGATAGATAGACATTGTATTCATGATAGAATAGGTTAGTGAGTTAGTTTCAGCTAAGTAAGATTCAGTGAGATACAAATTGAACATACAGTAAATGACATCCTATAGCTCTTAAATTCTCAGAATTCCATGAGCATTTTTGAAAGGTTTTCAAATAATTGAAAAATAATCATTTTGTATCAAATTGCTAAAATATTTATTTTCAAAAACTGAAGATCAGGGGAGAATATTTAGAAAAAATTAGTTAGGGTCATATCATGCTGATACAGGAATCAAATCAGTTGATCTACCATCATTAAAGGTACTATAACTAGGGTGGCCATATGTCTGGTTTTCTTAGGACTTGTCCCTGTGTATGCCTGTTGTAGATCAGTCAATGCCAGCTACTTATATTTAGTTCTCCCTTTCATTCTCAAAAGTGTCCCAGCTTGGAGAAAGTAGAACCCACATTTAAATAATGTTAAAATTTCTACAAATATAATTTAATTCCACACAATTTACAGCAAGATCTTAAGTTTGGTCAATATATTCTTATAATGTTGCCCACCAACTAGACTTGGAGTCTTATTTAAAGCCAATATGTTACATTAAACACACCAGCTTATATTTGGAATGTCTTTTTAGCTTTTCCAGGAGCATTTGTATCTAGCATCTAATTTTACCTTTGTTAACTTCACAAAAATCATAGTGATTGTGGTGTAGGAATACGTATAGCTTTTTATAGGATTTGCTAAATTCACTTGATAAAGATAATCTGTAAAGCGTAATTTGGTTATTTTCTTTCAGAAACCAAAAGGCAGTGTTGTCTATGTCAGACATTAACCCATTCAACCCTAGGGTGGTTAACTCTGATCTGGTTGATGCCTCCTTCCTCTTCCCTGAACCATTTGGAAAGCTGCTACCTGTTAAAGAGCAATTAAAACATTCTGTTTGTACCTATTTTAAAGGCAGAAGCTTTAAAACACGTCTGTCAATTATTTCTATACCGTGTCTTAAGGACTATTACAGAAAAGGGAAGCCCAGCAGTTTGGTTTCTGAGCCTCCTGTTAAGTCTCCATCTGAGATTCTGCAATTTTTTCTGTTTATAGATTTGGTTTTCTTGTAGGCTTTTATTGAGAGAAATGTTTAAAAACTAGAAATCTCATCCAAACTGCTCATTTCACAGGAAAGGAGACTTAGATTCAGAAAGCACACAAGCCTTTCAAAAAGAGCAGTTAAATATTGTTTTTCAGCCCAAAGCAAATTCCATTAGAAAAAATAATTCCTCCTAATGCTAAATGTTTTCCTTAGTTAAGTGACTTAATATTTATTATAAGTTGAATCTTACATTTTTTCTGGGTAGTACTTTCTCAGACTTTGGTTATGAAATAATCATCTGTCCACCTGTATTGGATTGATTGTATCATAAAAGAGAGATGCCACTTTTGCATACCTGGCTCAACTAATTATGCAAAACAGCATCTCCTTCAAAATGTATTTATCTTTGTGGGCAGAACAGAGTTCATTCAAATGTCAGATCTTCCTTTTATTTCCCCTTTTCTTATTTCCATTATTTGGGAAAAATCTCTAAGGAAACATGGTCTTGTACAGTGTCTTTGGATATTTTGACTTCCAGTAGGAAAAAAGTGTTATCAGTTACCATGACAACCTAAATTTCCCAGAGCTCCCTGCTGCAACTAATTTTCACTAAACAGGAACAATTATTATTATTCAATGAAGGCTCTGATAAAGCTCTCTTCTTTTTTATTGTTTTACTACATTTTAATATTATCTGATCTCTTAAGGTTACTCATATTTATTGTACTACATGATGGAAATACTACATAATGGTATGTTACTTTGCCTCTGTTCTCAACTCTACATGATGTCATAGTGGTGGATTGAAAACATAGTGTGGATATTTATACCTTGGGAATAAGTAAACGCACTCTGGTATACGTCATGAAGTAAAAACGGCTGGGGTGAGTATTTTAAGTAATGGTCATGTTTGAAGGTGTTGGTTTGTTTGATCTTCATTTATATTTAATGAATATCTTTCTTTTTAATCATTTTCAATTCTTCTTGCAAGCCTTATTTCTATAAGGTGAAATGACTCTCTGAGGGAGAATACATTGAGTTTTTCTAAAAGAATGCGACCTTTGCCACCTGTCTACCAACAAAGAGTATCTCTACCTTCTAGACACTTGTTAGAGATTTCTACTATGAATAGACTTTAATTTAGCTACAAGTTCGGGTGATATTTCTTATATTTGATAACATCATTTCTTCACATTCATTTATCTAAACATATTGAAAGGTAACTAGCATTATCAGTAATTTTGCATAATTTTTCAAAAATACAAAACTTTTCAAAGTGACTTACACAATGAGAGCTTTTAAGCTTCATGATATCAATAAGATCTGAGATGGAGTAAGTTTCAAATGGGGCTTGATCTAGAAAACATCCAGTTACTTTACTTTGCTCTGCCTTCCTCTGTATCTACTTCCTCTTAAGGTTAGTTTTCCTTACTGACACACAATATCAGCCTATGGCATCTAGGAATGCCATATTTTCTTGTTTGTGTCTGGCATAAAATGAATTTATCTCATGTAGTTTCCAGAAAAATTTCTCATATTTTTTGTCCTGAATTGGGTCCTGTGCCCTAATCGTGAATCAAGCACTGTTGCCAGAGGGATAGAATGTGCTGACTGAGTTGAGCAAATTAGCATCCACCCTTTGGAGTACTGGTGGGGTGAGAAAGTGCAGGTGAGAGGGTGGGAGGAATTCCCATGAAGCACATGGAGGGCATAGGAGAGGCATTAAGATCTACATAAATTAGGCAACTTTTACCAATATGAAAGGGTTGGCACTCAGTACATCAAAATAGCAAATATTCACTACAACTCAGAGCAAATATTCTATTGTTCCTGAACCCCTCCACAAAAACCACACACACACACACACACACACACACACACACACACACACTCATGACTCATGCCGTCACAAAATCATGAGTTGAAGTGTTGCCTTGGTTTTTTTTATATGTATGACATTAACTAAATAAATCTTCTGAGAGACATTTGAGTAGCATCTTCAGCCGTTGCATTATTTTATTCAGTGTCTCTCCTAGAATCTTCTATACCAGAGGCTAGCAAGTTATTACTGTCAAAAATCAGATCCCAGTATTTTAGATTTTGTAGGCCAAAAGGTTTCTGTGTCAACTACTCAGCTCTGCCACTGTAGTAAAAGGTGACCATAGACAAGAGGCAATCAGATGGTCATGGCTGTGACCAACTTTATTTACAAGAACAGGTACGGGGCCCCAGTTTGCTGGTCCCTGCTCTCTGTAATAAATTCTTCATAAAACGATGGAAAAGAATAATTTTGATGTATTTATTGAACTTGTATATTTCTTTTTATCTGGCAGTGAAAACTCTAACTCATCCTGTTTTCCTCTTTTTTTCTGCTACCAGGAAGCTCAGAGCTAAATTATCGCTCCCCTTAATAAGCACTACTTCTCATTTTCTTTGGCATATAAATTTCTTTTCTTCTACATGGTCTCATATCTCTATTTTTATACTGTATAATTCTTATTCTGTGACTATTTTAATATTGCAAAGACTTTAAATCATTTTTGGAATTAGACGAAGGATAAATCATATTTAAAATTTTCAGCTTTTTCTTACACACACACACACACACACACACACACACCATAGTCCCAGTTTCCTTCAAACCTATTATACAAATAAATAAACTGAGACTCAGATATCGTTTTAATCATAAAGCAAAGAAGTACTAGTCCCTTGACTATCACCTTGATTTCCTGTGTCTAAATTCTGTTTAATCTAGAAATTGAATAATTAGAAATAAGAACACAAATAAATGTATTCTAGACTTGTCACATTGCCACAGTGCAAAAGCACGAATTTTTCTTAGTTTTACCTTAGATAACACACCACCAGACCTCTCTCTCTCTCTCTCTCTCTCTCTTTCAATCTCTCCCTCCCTCTGTCTCTCCCTCCCTTTCTCTCATCCCTGCTAACTGTTTTCCTCTTCCTTCTGTTACTGAGTCATTACTTCCCTGTTGTCTCACAGTCTGCATTGTTAAAGGCTCATCTCTAATCTTGGTTTTCACCTGTGTTTTTAACTTCCCTTTGTCTCCCTACTTCTTCCCCTTCAGTTCTATATAGATTCTGTGACTTTCCCTACTTTGTTGCTGATCTCATAGGGTTATTGCTTCTATGTCTTTTCCAAGAATCCTCCCTAGCCTATGCTCCCACTTTCATCCTTGACTTGCTATAATCATTCAAATATGCTTGAATATGTTTTTATTTCTGGTCTTTGGCTTTAATCTATGGCTGTCAACATCATCTTTTCTCTTGTTCTTTGCTCCAGTGGCTTCAGTCAAGGGGTCATATTTTTTAATAATCTTAGGCTAAAAAACTACCACAGCAATCTTCAAAATTGGCCCTTGGTTGCCTTGAAAGATGAAATGCAAGAGAGAGAGAAAACAACTAACAGAGGTGTAAATCAAACAAATGCAGTCATGTCGGTGTGCATTGAGTTTAGTTCATTAGCTTCTGATCACTACCATGTCAGCTGGAAACTGTGTATAAACCTCCCCAAAAACGAGAACTGCAAGTCTATAAAACACCAGGCATTAATTTGTAACTAAAGCAGATTTAACAAAAAAGAACTTATCATATTGTCCCCATACTAGGCTCTATGAGATTATCCAAAATAATAATTACAGAGAAAATAAAGTACTTTAATTTATCTTTAGGGATTATTATTGGAATGTTCTTCACCTCTGTGATTTGGATTTTCTCACTAGAGATATTTTATTATGGTTTTAAAAATAACTGGAGTCAAATATTTCTTTTAATTCCAAAATTTTCCAAAAGACTAAGCCTTTTTGAGTACAAATTTCATTAGGGACTGAACAAGAAACTGAGCACATATTTCACTGAAATTTTCTCCTTCCCACTGAGACTAAGAGGATAAATTAGGTTAAAAACAAACACTTAGAAAAGCAAGTAGCTTGGAAGATGACTCTGAAGCTTTCCTGAAAAAGGTTGAGGCAGAGATTTGTCGATATCTGGTTAATTTTATTAAAATTGAACAATCTTGATGTGGATATGGAGATGCACACAATGCTCATTTATTTAAAAGTTATGAATTATATTTCAAATAAAGCATTTAAGTAATCATCATCACAGAAAAATCAGAGTTTTCTATCATTTAATATTGTTTTTATTTTGAATTATGCATGGGAATGGGGCCATAAACATTTCAAGGATAGAGTATCTAACCATGTTCTTTTGACCCAGTCCTCATATGAGCATGCATACACACACACACCACACAAGAGCTGAATTCAGTCAAACTAATATCTTTAATTTTCGACTCATACGAATTTAAAATTAAAAGCCATCTATTAAAAGAATTGCATTTCAAAATGTTCTAGTCCAATTACAATATAATTCAATTAAAAATAAACAGTTAATTGGGAAAACTTCTATTACACGAAGAAAGAAACACTGAAAGTATAGTTTGCTTTATTAATAACTTTAATCCTATTGAGTATTTGAGATCATATTTTCAAATTGCTTATTGAGTTTTTCTTAAAAAAATAAAGCCACAATATGAGTCAGGTGTATTATTAGTTATTTTGAGAACAGAGATGGAAATTTCAAAGAGGTGAACTGACTGACAAAAATTCACACATGTAGGTCCATGACCAAACCAGGATTACAAAGCATTTCTCAGCTCTTTATCCATGGAATCTAAAATCCATTTAAAAAATACACTTAAAATACCATCAGCGCATAAAAATAATGAATTTCTAATATTAGATGTGGAATTCCAAAAGAGAATCTCCCAAGATAGTTATATTGAAAGGGTATGCAGTGAAACTCTAAATATCTCTATGTTATTATGACATTTAAAAATTTATATCGTTTCTATATTTGTTAAATTTCCTTTCTTCAAAGTTTTCTCACAAAAGAATAAAGAATTCAGTTGTCTAAGACAAGTTATTTGAATTAATTTTTACTCATGGTTCACTCATAGTGCGAAATCTGGCAAATTACTAAAAAAATTATATTTTTGCATTACAATTATTATTAGCATCAAAGCAATCTGTATTTCATTACAGGAAAATAACTTCTAAAAGAGCCATCTGAACAGCTTTTATTCACAACACTTCTGACATGAAACATGTGGGATTTTTCTGTACCAATAATCAGTCCTCCAACACATAAAGGCAACTGGGTGCCCTACAATTCAACTCAGTTCTGGCACTAACTACCCAGAGATAGCACAGATCTCATAGATTGAGGGCTCAATCCCACAACACTGCTCCCACTTCAGATGTCAGTCACAAGTTGGGTTGCTGTCTGTGCTTTTGATCAACCGGCTATAAATTGAGGGTTCCCAAAACCCCTTCCTAAGATTCAATAATTTGCTAGAATGGCTCACAGAACTCAAGAAGGCACTTAACTTTTACTAGCTTATTATAAAAGACACAACTCAGGAACAGCCAAATGGAAGAGATTCATAGGGCATGGAGGAGATTCCATATCATTTCCAGGTGCCCCACCATTTCAGTACCTCCATGTGTTCACTAATCAAGAAGCTCTCTGAACCCCATTCTTTAGGATTTTTAAAATGTATATAAAGGTTTCATTATGCAGGCAAGATTGATTAAATCATTGACCTCTGGCAGATGTTGAAGGGTAGGGCTGAAATTTCTAACCTTCTAATCATGACTTGGTCTTTCTGGCAACCATCTCCCATCCTGAAGCTATTTATGGCCCACTCAGTGTGGCCTCATTCAAAAAAAGATGCTCCTATCAACCAGGAAATTCCAACAGATTCAGGAGCTCCATGTTAAGAACCTGGTACAAAGACCAAGTATATAATTTTTATTATATCACATTATCTGATTATGTTTGAAAACAAGAGTTTTGTTTCTCTTTTTAGATTGATACATGGCAACAATGGAGTCAGAAGTGACATTAATTTTTAATGAGTATTTAAATAAAGCAATGGAGTTACAGACCTGGAAGGATCTTCTGACAAATTTCAGATCAATGTTCAATATCTTATGGCTATATGAGAGTTATAATAATTTGAGATGTACTTACATTTCTTATACATATACTAAAATGATAAATTATAGATGAGATTCTGAGAGAATCATATGAAAAAACCCATGGTACATTTTTTTTTTCTCTCTGGCAGCAATACTAGGACGTGTTTATTCTTTAAACAAACAGTTCAGATATTTACACATATATTCTCAAATATCCCCATTATTTATATGTCTTGCAATAGAATGTAAATTCTCCAGATAATGGCTATATATTCCTGCTCTCCATTATTTTTTAAATCTCTTAAAACATTGTTTTTTCCCACAATGTTTGAAATGAAAATAATAGGGGCAGAGAAATGTTGCCTTGTATTTCACTCCTTATTTCCTGATGGAAGTACACTTTATGTGAACAATATTCTCTCTTCTCTTTTTCCTCTCTCTCTCCCTAAAATTGCTCTCTCCACTCCATCTCCCTGTTAATAGGATGTTCCTGTAATTGAAAAGAGGAATGACTAAGCTTAGTGACCCAGGAGCTGCCAGCTGGTTCTCAAAGGGTAGGACTGTCAAGGGAAAGAAAAGAGCAACATCTTTCCCTTTCACACTCTCCTCTACAATTTAAGGGCTTCCTCTTTTTAATTTCCCTGCCCAGATGAAATACTAGATAGTACTTCTTTTTACTCCATTTTCTGCTTCTGTTGCCTGGCGCTTTAACTTTAGCTGAGGTCAAAGAGACGAATGCCCAGGCTATTAATCTAGCATAGGGAGCAGCAAGTCCCTTCTCTAATGATGATGTATAATAACTATGACTTAAGAGGAAGTCTTCTGCTTTGTGCTTTATTAACTACGGTTCATTTTTTATACTTACCAAACTTAGTCCAACTTAGAAATTTATTAATTTTTTTCTTATTATCTCCTCTTCCTTTCAACTAATAGGGAAACCACTTAAAATAATTAACTATTGAAAATTGACTTAGAAGATATCTAGTTGCTCTAAGCCTAGTTTCAGTTCAAGTTTATCTTCAAATGCATGATTCTTCTTAAGGCACAAGGCTGTGGACTTGACTGAAATGAACAGTATTGAGCATTATTCTAGAAGTCCACCAGTCTATAAACTTCATGAGGAGAGAGACCATCCCTATCTTCACTCACTGTTACATTCTTAGGGTCTAACACTGTTCAAGTAATTGATGTATAGCTGTTGAGTGAATGAATAGATGTCTTTCTCCATCAAGCCATAAAAAAGATTTCAAATTGTGTTTGCCTTTATAACCTCCATTTATAAAACAACAAAAAACTCACTTAAATTCGAGTGCTGTTCTACGTTAAATTCTGGGGACTAGAACATTCACAGGGGATTCTGTGTAATTAAATTATTATTATTATTATAAATGATGTTATGACAAGAAGATATTACTCCCCCACAGAAAACACACTTACATGAGGAAATTAGAACAGAATATTCTCTCAGCTGAGCTGTTGTTTGCTTATTTATTACTGGTGTTCCACATTTGGATTACATCCAGCCTCTACTTCATTGTTGAGGTAAAGTACTGTTGGTACTCTGATTTCAATGAATGTTCAGTACCAGGGAACATATTCCTAAGTGGTCTACTAGTCAATCATTGTAGAGAATAAATTACATATAATTATTTCCATAAACATTTACTGACCACCATTTTCATGTGGGATAATGTACTAGGTCCTATTGAATTCGTCTGATGTTTAGGAAAGAAAGAGGTTAGTCATCAAAGTTAGCAAAGAGATAGAAACCCAATTTAACCACAACACAAACCATTCCGCTTTCTTCAATACATTTTGAAATTCAAATGTATTCTTCAATATTTTAAAAAGTTGTATGAAGGGAAAAATGGAAAGTCTGGAAAATTGTGTTACTATTCAGTTAGCGTATGCAAACATGTTTGTGTTAATGCATTAGCTAACTTTTACTCATAAGCAAGTTTAAACTTATCATTCTCTCTTTTTAGTTATTTTGTTCCCTCCTAAGGACTTTAATGTGACCACATCTTGGAATTACTTTCTGTCTTTGCAGGAAACAGGCAGCATTCTGACTGAGACAGGAATTACTCATCATTGCTGGTTCATTTTCATTGTCCTGGTTACCCTCCTGAGGCTATCCTGAGCCTCAGCTCCAGTTATCTGTCTGTGATCCCAAATATGACTGGGCTTCCTTCATACCGTATTGCATTACTAGGTCTGGCAAGAGATTAGCAGAGTCTCAATTCTATAAAAATTGTTTGCCTTTTATACTCCTCTATGAGGTAAGGCCAGCTTCGTAGAAGTGAAATTAATCTGTGCAGGCACACAGGATACCACACTCAGGGGAGTATCATGCTGTCACCATCTTGATATTTTAAATAATTTTATCTTCAAACTTGTGGGGTTTTTTTATGTTTAGGGTTAGGGTTTGTGTTAGGTTCAGGGCTAGAACTAATGTTAGGGTTATGGTTAGGGCTAGGGCAAGATTATGGTTAGGTTAGTGTTAGGGCTAGAATTAGTGTTAGGACTAGAATTATGGCTAATGCTAGGGTTAGGGTTGGTGTTAGGGCTAAGGCTAGGATAAGGTTTAGCGTTAGGGATAGGGTTAGGGCTAGAGATAGGGATAGAATTAGGTTTAGGAATAGGGATAGGAATAAGATTAAAGTTAAAGTAGCTAGGGTTAAGGTCAGGGTTAGGCTATGGTTAGGGTGAGTGATAGTATTAGAGCTAGGTTTGGTTTATATCTAGGGTTAGGGTGGGAGGGCCATTGCTAAGAATAGGGCAAGGATTATAATAGACTTAGAGTAGGATTTGAGTCAGTGTTACAATTAGGCATTAGATTTAGGATTACAATGAACTTGTATTTTCTAAGTAAAGTCCAAAGGAACCATGGAGCATGCATATGGGCAAAAAGGATATGTGGAAGAAAGAAAAAAAGCTTTATATCTTACTACCTTAATGCCACTTTCTTTGTGTCTTTTGAACAAGAGACCCTGCATTTTTATTTTGAACTGGGCTCCACAAATGATGTAGCTAGTCCTGCCCTGAGAAGAACTATCTGAAAATGGGATCCAAACTATTATTTCTCCTATAGAAAACCTTTGAGGACTTGAATATCAAAACTGCTCTTTGAATAACCTCAAAAGTTTTGTTATAGTGAATCTTTATGATAAATACAGTACCTATCTAGTAGAGCAATTTAATTATTGCAGGCTGTATTAATAACCATAATAAACTCCACTTCAATAGGACTCTAGGTAGACAAGTCTTCCAGCCTCAGGCCTCTCCTCATTAAAGTGCAATTAGCATGATAAATGGGGAGTGTGATTTTGCTGCAGCCTGTATTAGCCCTACTTACTCATCAGGTGACAGGGGGAAGCCATCAGAGACAAGAATTAAAGATATTTAAATAACCAGGAAGTGCTATGGTTTGCTGTCTCCTGGCCATCAGGCCAACACATCTGTGTGCAGGT
The DNA here is from genome assembly GCF_000164805.1 of Carlito syrichta. NCBI lineage: Eukaryota > Metazoa > Chordata > Mammalia > Primates > Tarsiidae > Carlito > Carlito syrichta. Next base: position 1,269,472 of record NW_007253531.1, read on the forward strand.
ATACCTTATACATTTCAGCTGCAAATGATGAAGATCTCAAGCGCTGGTGTTAATATGAGTTAACACAACCTGGTGACAAAACACAGTCTACCCTTGGAAGGTCATAAGTGTTGTGAGAACTCAAGATGTCTATAATCTTAACAAAGCAGTAATGGGAATTTTTGACTAAATAAGATGGCTGCTATGGATTACTCTAGAGCACTGTGCATTCCTAATCAGGTGATGAGATAGTTCACATTTGCCAGTGGTATGGCTCCCACAGCATTGAAGTAACACATATATTAACATTTACTTAATTTGAAATGCATTCCTTGACAAGAAGTCTTTAGCGTATAGGGGTTTTTAAAAATCTAAAGCCAAAACAAGTTACATAATTTGATTTTAATCTGTGAAGACATGTTACACTCCAGCAATCAGATTCCTGGAGAATCCCTGTTCCTTGCAGTCTACTCACTTCTAAATTGAGTTTCTTTAAATCAATTTCTATTCCTTAATATTAAATATTACCTAAGACAAGGTATGCTAAAAATTGGTGTTTTAATAAATGAATACTCAGGGGAAGGACACCTTACATGAAATACTATCACATTCTGCTAGCATTTTAAATTTATTTAAATGAAGTACCATCTATTATATTTGATTTTTCTTGGTCAACTCTAGAAACAATGGTTAATTTTTCTTCTCTGCTCTCATTCAAATATTCTATTGCCAAATGGAGAGGACTGCTTTAAGTTTGGTTGCACTGATTCGCCATTAAAGTTTATCCTAGATGTAATTTTGAAAAAAAAATAAACAAACACATTATTTAGATTTTTATATTATTTCAAATAAAACATAGAATGTTGGGGACTGTTATCTCTTGCAAATGACCCCAAGTTTGCGTGTCTAGTCCTGACATTTGTTTCTGAGATCTATACCCAGTTCTAGGACCTCTATTAGGGTCTCCATTTGCAAGAGGCCCCCAAACAAACTTCATCCTTTGTTCTTCCAGTTTGTTAAAGAGTAGTAAGTCAGGATTCATTTTGATTGACTCCTTTCCCAAAACTTATATCCATTTTTGTCATCAAATCCTGTCAATTCTGTCTCTACAACATCTATCAAATTTTTCTATTTGCCCTTCCCACAGTCATAGTGGGAAACTTATCTCTATAAGTTTTGTTTTAGATTTATTAATGTGTTTCTTTCCCTCACAAAATAGCTCCAGTATTGCTATTAATCTTGATGTTTTCTCTTGCTACTACATTATTACTTTGCACTTAGGAAACATTCAAATATTTTACCACTTAAATACAACTTCAAGATTAATGTGTAAACTGTTTAACTGCATTATTACTTAAATTTTATAACTTAACGTGATTAGATTATAAAAATATTCATCAAATCAGAGAGATCTCTGTACACATTGAAAGTATATTTTACTTTGAGCCTCAAATCTTAAAATAAAAACAGCAAAAATAATGGTGAGATAAAGAATAAGATGATATTTATGACCAATACAGTGCACTTACTTTATGTCAGGCATTGTGCTAAGAATTTTAAATATATTATCTCATATAATTCTTATAAAAACTCAGTGAAATATGTTATCAGTCAAGTGCACATTTTAACTGTACTTTTTTTTTTACATGTGAAAAGAAACACCGGTGCCTATTAGCTTATTTGAAGCATCAGAACTTGTCTTGAAAATTTGCCACTTCTAATGCCAAACATCTCTAATCATGTGCTTCCTCTAATTATTCCAGCTAGGGCCTTATCACTTCATATCCTGTTGGCCTTAGTGAAGAAAAGTTCCTGCCAGAGGCAAAATTCCTGGCTTTGTGTGCCTTCATTCCAGCTTTCACATCCTGCCCTTCCTCTAGTACCTGGTAGCAGGGTTTAAAAAATAGGCAGGGGCAGGGGATATGGTGCACTAGGCATGTGATGTGACTCATCCTCTGAGAGTTTTATTCCACCACACGGAGAGCTTAACCCTCTGGAAAATTTACTTCTGCCACTTCTTCCTATCCTATCTCCATATGAATGATGAATCTGCACATGGATCTTTCATTGTAGCATACACAGAGCATAATTTTCTTCTTTCTTCCAAGTTGCTTCTCTAATAATTTTTACTTTTTTTCTTTTTGAAAATGTCAGGAAACAATTTGGGCAGAAAAGCATTGAATATGGTTTACTGATGTTTCACCGTGGTCTCAAATGCATCATACCTATCCATGTTCAATTAACATCTTCAAACTGTTTGTCATTATATTTCATTAGGTGACAACATTCAATCTTGACCCATAAGCACAACTGCACTGGAAAAGTAAATGGGGCAGAAAGGGAAGAAAAGACTGAGTATGGCTGGCTGCTAGCCCTCACTCTTAATGTTCTTCAAGCCAACCTTGACTGGATTTTTCAGGCCCAGCAAGAGGCTATGCATTGTACTTAATTAACCACTTATAGTCCCTTATATTTCACCCTCTAAGAACACTGAACTCCTTTTAGCTTTTCCAATATGCCATGCTATGTCACATCTTGGTGTCTCTATACATATTGTTTCATTTGTCTAGGATATTTATCACCCCTTTCTCTATCTGACAAAGTTAAAGCTACTTCAAAACCTAGTACAGATGACTTCCCTGTTAATCTCCGTCATCCTGGAAAGTTAATCAATCTCTAGTGATTAGCCTGTGTATGTGTGTGTGTGTGTGTGTGTGTGTGTGTGTGTATTACTATTGCTATACTTATACTGAACATAATGCTATACTTATACTGAATATAATGTCCTTCTTTGTATGTACATTTCTATTTCTTCTCGAGAGTAGAGCCCATTCCTAGTATAATTTCCTTGCATTTAGTAGTTTCAAAATTTACAAAAATTTAGTTCTTTAATGTTAACTAAAAAAAGTTAAATTGCATCCATTTTAGGTTGTAGGTTTTACCTTTCCTGGGTTGACCAATATAACCTTTTCAATATGAGTCACTTTACCCCCTTACTCCTTCCATCCACTAGAACTAAAGTACGTGGAATGTCCAAGAGGACTCGTGATGGGTAATTACTCTTGTCAGGTGCTTTCGACTAGCATCAAAAGCAGGCCCTTTATAGCACATATTCATATAAATGACAGCTCGAGTCAAATCTATCTATCTCCCTAAATAGATGAAACTATTTCCCACCCTTCAAACATTCTTTTCTCTTCTCTAAGGTTATGTCAAAAATCATCATGATTAATAGTCAACATGTCCACTTCACTCAGTGGAACTTCTGAAGAATCTGCTATCTTTTTGAATTTTATAGGAAATAAAATTCTTCCAAAGAAACCACATAGATACAAAGACAACTTGGGAAAAAATATATCTGTCATTAGTAGATTTCTACTAACATTGTTGTCAACATTATCATTATAATTATATAATAAATAAAGTCCTTTGTTATCAATTTACTTCATTTGAATTAATATAAAATTTTCATTGCATTTTTCATTTTTTCATCCATTCATTTATTCTTTTTATTGCGCCTGCGCCTGCCTTATAATTTGTGACATCTTGTAACACTTTTTGGAACTGGAAAACTATAATTAGGTGACACAAGAAGAAAAAAAATATTTATGGGGATATATATATATAGTCATAATTATAAAGTCCTGTTCCATTATTTAAGATAGACAGAAATATTGATTCTAAGCTTCCTAGTAGCAAAAGCACAAAAGGAAAAAAATAGAAAGCACAAAATTCACAATATGCATGAGGTAAAAAACAAATCAACTGTTTCAGGAAAATTATGTGAATCCTCAAAGTGAGGACAAAATTATCTCCTTTATGAGAAATATTTTTCAAGGCTCATAGCATTTTTAAAATTTGCCCTCTAAGATCTTTCAGTGTAAGAAAATAGACCTAACTATGTCACATTCAGGAAGGTGTTTATGTATATATTGATACATCTAATGGTATTTTTCATAATTTTTATTGTTTTTATAAAAAGATTGAGTAATATATAATTTATATCATTTATATACAATACGTGCATAGCATATATGTGGTCCATATATACATATATATTATATACATATTGTATATCATATATACATATTGTACATATGTCTGTGTCTATGCAGTCAGGAGATAGAAAACACAACAGTTATTTAAACAGAAAATTTGATATAAAGAACTGTTAACTAGGTATAAAATTGTTAAGTAGATAACTAAAAGGACAGAAATAAAATTTTAAGGTATCACAGAAGTAGCAATTGCAGAAAATGGTTACTACCTGAACGGCTGGAGGAACAAAAAGAAGAGATTGAAATCATGCAAATTTAGACACTTAGTGGAGGGCCTCACAAGGAGCACAGAGGATTGGTACAACTAAGGTGGTGTTAGTGTCTCTAAGGATGATACAATGAGGTTAGCCCTATGAATACTGGAAGAAACTGCAAACTGGTTTTGGCTGACTTTACAGGAGGAAACTGCTGTTGCTTGGTAAAGAAGAGCTGTCAGGCTGATGTTGACAGAAAAAATGCAAATGGACATAAATCCTTTGTCCCTGATCCAACCTTGCAGAGTCTCTCTCTCTCTCTCTTGCTCTCCCTTTATCTGTATCTGTATCTCTATCTCTACCTCTGTCTCTGTCTCTGTTTCTGTCTCTGTCTCTCTCTTTCTCTTCCCAATAGGCAGAGTCTATCAAGATGCAGCTGGCAAAGCAGATATGAGCATCGCAGAGCAGAGACTGGAAGGGCAAGTTTGAAGCTGAGAAACAATAACTTGATAACTGGTATGCTTCCTCTTTTAGGAAGATAGTGACATTCTATTCACTATTTTGGTAAAACAGGTATGTAGTACAAAGAGTCTCAATATTAATATAGGATCTCCTTTTCCATGCTTGTTCCAGAAAGTTCCTCCTCAAAAGAGGAATATTAGCCTTGTAAAGTAATATATTCAGAAAAAGAATATTTTAATAGGCCATATTTAAAGTAAAGGATGTCATTTTCCTACATGTTTCAATTTCCGTTGTCTTCCATTCTCTCTGTCTCTCTCAATCTCTCTGTCACTCTGTCTCTCTCTTCTCTGATCCATTGCAGGAGGGGGACTGCTTGCTGCATGTTGCAGGTATCAACATCAGCATAAGCAGGAGGATTATGAAAACAGAAAAAAGTTAGTGAAAAATGAGTTGATGAGGGAGACATGTATAACATATTAAATTTCTGTTCTTTTGACTAGATAGCACATTTTTGGAATTCTGAAAGGTTTCTGTAAGACATGGCATAATCAAGCAAGTTTCTCAAGAAGTATGGAGGATATCTAGTTAAGTAAAGGTATAAGAAAAGATTATTCTTTATAAAATAAGAATGACATTATGTCTGTTGATCAAACAGTGCTTCCTGTTGTGAGAACAGATGTCATACTAAAACAAAGAAATAAAACTCCCGTCTATTTTTATATTATGAACAAACTAATATATATTTATTTATAATATTTACATTCTTACAATCACTTTCACGTAGGAATATGCAGAAACGCATTTTAGAAAGGCAATTTGACTAAGACTGAAATCTGCCAAGTTGTGGCTGCTGTAATTTCTCAATCAGCCATGCACCTTTTCTCCTTATACTTTTTAGAAGGTGACAGACAGTAAATATCCACACAGCAGAGCAACCACAAATGACAGAATAACTAAAGATAAGTTTCTCTCATTTGCTAGGGTAGATTTAGAAAACATACCATATTTCTATGTAATGTTAGAGCAGCAAGAGAGTGAAGAAAATAATTTTATTTTTTAATTTTAGAAATAATTTCATTTTTATACAGTCAGATTACTACTCTTGTAAAGAAGATTATAAAAACTCTAAAAATAAAGTCATATTTTCCTCTTCTGCCTCTTTTTCTCTCTTACTGAATTTTGTAATTTACTCCTACACCTTCTACTAAAAGTACTGCCCATTTTATAAGTCCTTAAATCAGCAAGAACAAGACATACCACACAATAGCAAAATGACCAAGGATTTAAGCAGACACAAAAAGGGATATCTAAATATCCAAAAAATATACATAAGGGTGTTCTGATTTGCTAGTCATCAGAGAAACGCAATAAAACCACAATAAAATGACTATACACACAATAGAATGACAAATTTTAGAAAAGACTGAAAATGTAAAACAAGTAGGAATTCCATGAACTCTTGGTAGAATTGTAAATGAACTCAACTACTTTGTGAAACTGACACTTTATCAGTGTCTACGCAACTGAAATATGTGCAAAAAATTCATGCATACAAGTGATAATTGCATCTTTTTTCATAAAAATAAAAAACTGGAAATGACCTAAATATTTGGCCACATTAAAATATAGAAATAATTGCTAAATGATAAAATAATAAAATATTATACATAAATAAAATTAATGATACAGTGCTATATATAGAAAATACATTAATTTCACATTATGTTGTCAAAGAAGCCATACCCAAAAGAACACTTTACTGTTCCATTTATATATATAATGTCCAAAAAGGTGAAACTATTTCATGATGTTAGAAGTCAGGATGGTGGTAATTTGTGGGGAGAAGTGGTGGTAGTGGTGATCTGAAGGAGCAACAAGGGAGGCTTCTGAGGTGCTGTTTCGTGTTCTTTTTTTTTTTTTTTTTTGAGTTGGAGTCTCACTCCGTCGCCCAGACTGGAGTGCAGTGGCCGCTCCCGGCCACCACAGCCTCAACCTGCTGGGCTCCGGTGATCCTTCCGCCTCAGCCTTCCAAGTAGCCGGAATTACAGATGCGTGCTACCGCGCCCGGCTAATTTTTTTGATTTATTGTAGAGATGAGGTCTCACCTGCCCAGGCGGGTCTCAAACCCACGGGCTCAGGCAATCCACTTACCTCAGCCTCCCAAAGGCGCGGGATTACAGGCTGAGTCACTGAACCCAGCCTGTTTCGTGTTCTAAGTGGTGTGATTACACAGGTGTGTTCACTTCGAAAAACTCATTGACATGAACACTTTTGTTTCACTGCTCTGTATGCATGTCACACTTCAATTTATTTTAAACATATTTTTAAAAATTTTAAAGATGTGGGGTACAATTCAGGGTTAGGTATACAAATGTTCATTGTGCAGGTGTGTCCCCCCTCCCTCCCCTGGCTGTTTCCCACTATTGGCAACTCCTTTCTTATAGTATTATAATAATAGTTCAAGGTCCACTTATGAGTGAGAACTTGTGGTACTCAGTTTTTTGTTTCTGTGATAGATCACTCAGAATTATAGACTCTAAGTCCATCCAAGTTACTGCAAAGTTCATAATTTTGTCCTTTGTGACTGCATAATATTCCATCATGTATATGTACCACACTTTTTTTTATCCAGTCCTCTTTCAATGGGCAGCATGGTTGGTTCCATATTTTTGCTATTGTGAATAATGCTGCAATAAACATATGTGTGCAGATATCTTTTTCTTTTTTATTATAAAGATGTAGGGTACAAGTCAAGATTAAATATACAAACGTTCATTATGCAGGTACCCTTGTTGATGAGGTGTGCCCCTCCCTCCCTTAGCAGTTTCCCTCAACTGCCAATTCAATCCCCCTCCTCTGACAGTTTCCCACTACTGCCAATCCCTTTCTTATAGTATTATAATTGTTCAAGTTCCGCTTATGAGTGAGAACACATAGTACTCTGTTCTTTGTTTCTGTGATAGATCACTGAGTATGATCGACTTCAAATCCATCCAAGTTGCTGCAAAGTTCATATGTTTGTCCTTCTTTATGGACAAACTGCATATAATTCCATTGTATAGATATACCACATTTTTTAATACAGTCTAGCATCAATGGGCAGCCTGGTTTGTTCCATGTTTTTGCTATTGTGAATAGAGCAACTAATATACGTGTTTAGGTATCTTTTCTGTAGAATGGTGTGAGTTCCTCTGGGTATATTTCTAATAGGGGAATTGCTGGGTCATATGGAAGGTCAATTTCTAGTTCTTTCAGAAATCGACACACTGCCTTCCAGAGAGGTTGCACTAGTTTGCATTCACACCAGTAGTGTAGAAGCATTCCTTTTTCTCTGCATCCTCGCCAGCATCTGTTGTTGTTTGTTTTATTAATGATGGCCACTCTTGCTGGGGTTAGGTAGCATCTCAATGTGGTTTTGACTTGCATTTCCCTGATGATGAGTGAGGCTGAGCCCTTTTTCATGTGTCTGTTGGCTACCTCTATATCTTCTCTTGAGAAGTGTGTCTATTCATGTCTTTTGCCCACTTTTTTAAGGGGCTGTTTTTGTTGTTGTTGTTTTTTCCTTTTGGCGCATTTGAGTTCCTTGTAGATCCTAGATGTTAGGCCTTTGTCAGATATACAGTTGGCAAACATTTTTTCCCATTCTGTGGGCTGTTTCCCTTCTCTCTTGATAGCTTCTTTTGCTTTGCAGAAGCTCATTAGTTCGATGAGGTCCCACTTGTCTATCTTATTTCTTAAGATGTGGGCAATTAAGGTTCTGATCAGGAATTGGTTGCCAGGTCCAATTTCCATAAGGCTGTCTCTTGCATTTTTTAAGATTCTTATAGTTTGAGGTTTTACATTTAGGTCTCTGATCCATTTAGAGTTAATTTTTATGTATGGTGATAGGTAGGGGCCCTGTCTCAATCTTCTGCATGTGATAAGCCAGTTTTCCAAGCACTGTTTACTGAATTGGTTCTCCTCTCCCCGGTGGTTGTTGTTGGAGACTTATAAATGCAATTAAATACATCAACAGATGTAAAAACAAAAACCACATGATTATATCATTAGATGCAGAAAAAACTTTTGATAAAATCTCGCATCCCTTCTTCATAAAAACCCTCAAACACCTAGGTATAGAAGGAACATATCTCAAAATAATATGTGCCATCTATGATAAACTCACAGCTAACATATTGTTAAACAGACAGAAACTGGAAACATTTCCCCTGAAAACTGGAACAAGACAAACTGCCCACTCTCACTCCTCTTGTTCAACATTGTGTTGGAAGTCCTAGCTAGGGCAATTAGACAAGAGAAGGAGATCAGGGGTATCCAAATAGGAAAAGAGGAAGTCAAATTATCCCTCTTTGCTGATGATATGATCCTATACCTTGAAAATCCAAGAGAGTCTGTCAAAAACCTGCTCGCACTGATAAAGGACTTTGGCAATGTCTCGGGGTACAAAATAAACATGCAAAAGACAGTTGCATTCCTATACACCAACAACAAGCAGTCAGAGACCCAAATAAAAAGCACAATCCCATTCACAATAGCCACACACAAAAAAAGAAAAGAAAAGAAAAGAAAAAGAAAAACCTCGGCATCTCCCTAACCAGAGAAGTGAAAGAACTTTACAATGAGAACTACAAAACACGGCTCAAAGAAATCCAAGAAGACACAAACAATTGGAAAAATATGCCATGCTCATGGGTAGGAAGAATCAACATTGTTAAAATGTCCATCCTACTAAAGGCAATCTACAGAGTCATCGCAATACACATTAAGTTACCAACATTCATATGGAAAAATAAACGAACACGGATAGCCAAAACAATCCTTAACAAAAGAAACAAAGCAGGAGGTATCACATTTCCAGACTTCAGTCTTTACTCTAAGGCTACAATAATCAAAACAGCCTGGTATTGGTACAAGAACAGGCACATCTTTTTCTTTGAGCAGTGTTTTGAATTTTTCATTGTAAAGGTCTTTCACTTTTCTGGTTAGGAAGATGCCAATGTATTTCATTTTTTTGTGGCTATTGTGAATGGGATTGTATTTTGGGGGGGTTTCTGTTTGTTTATTTTTGATGTATAGGAATGTGACTATATTTAGCACAATTATTTTATACCTGTGACTTTGCCAAAGTCCTTTATCAGTGCAAGGAGGTTTTTGACAGATTCTCTTGTATTTTGAAGGTATAGGATCATATCATTAGCCAAGAACTTAACTTCCTCTTTTCCTATTTGGATATCCCTGATTTTCTTCTCTTGTCTGATTGTTCTAGCTAGGATTTCCAACACTATGTTGAACAGAAGGGGTGAGAGTGGCCACCTTGTCTTGCTCTAGTTTTCAGGGGAAATGGTTCCAATTTGTCTATTTAGCAGTATGTTTGCTGTTGGTTTCTGTAGATGGCTCTTAAAAGTTTATTTTTTAAAGAAAAGAATGAGAGACTATGACAAGTACTATTTATGTATTACATTTGTTAGAAATACCTTTTTATTTTTACTATAAATCACTAGGCAGTTTCCTTCAATCCTTTTCCTCTCCCTCTAATCTCCTCAATTTCCCTCCATGTGACTCTGGCTATCACCAATTCTCCCCTGGGTTCATTCTGCAGCTCAGCCAATCTTTCTTACTTTACTTTGTTAATAGTATAATTGTATTTTAAAATATATCTTGTGCACAAAACAGTGTGATAATAAATGCAATTCAATAGATAAGAATCAAAAGAAAATAAATCAATAAAATTAACACCCATGTACCCACACCACCCTGCTTCAGCATAGATATTACCTTGGAGCCCTTTGTTATCCCTTTTCAATCCCAACTTCTAAGTGATATGTTTAAAATGTTCTTGCTTTTATTTATAGTTTTACAACATAACATAGTTGTAAGCTAAAGCTAAATGTCAACACTAACTAAAAGTAGTTTGAGCAATATTTTCTTTGCTTTTACCTGTTTTGAAATTTAAGTTAATAGACTCAAGTGTTTTCTACTGTGAATTTTCCCCCCACTCTAGTAGGTTGGTATGTTACTGAGATTAATTCACACAGATAATCTGGTATTTGCTTCATTCTTTGTTCAGTGCTGAATAATACACATTGAATAGGTACATAACAAAATGTTTTTATCTTTAAAAATTTTAATGCTTACATTCTTGTTATCATTTCAAATAGTAATCTTAAGAACATTCTTTTGCATGTCTCTTGTATATGTACAGGAGTTTCTAGGGGGTGTCTAGAAGTGAAACACCTGGGCCCTCAAGTATGCACGTTTTAAAAATATATGAGATAATGCCAAATTATTTTCCAAAGTCATTGAACCATTCCTATTTTCCCACACCTTTGCTTAGTATTGTCACTATTTTTAGTCATTCCAGTTAATGTGTAATTTTATCTCAACATTTGCACATATTTAATGGCTATTTCATCTACATTCCCTCTTCTATGAAAATACTAATCATGTCATTTGCTTGTCTTTTCTTTTTCATCCCCCTTGGTCATTTTCTTACTGATTTCTGAGACTGTTTATATACTTTGAATATGACAGGCTTTTTTACCCCAGTAATCAGTGTTGCAAATATCATGTCCCATTATGGCTTGTCTTTTCACTCTCTTTATTGTATTTTTTGATGAAGAGAAGCTCTTAAATTTTATATATTAAATTATCTTTTTTTTTTTAGTTGGAGTCTCACTCTGTCGCCCAGGCTGCAGTACAGTGGCACACTCACGGCCACCCCAGCGTCGACCTGCTGGGCTCTGGCAATCCTTCTGCCTCAGCCTTCCAAGTAGCCAGAACTACAGGTGCACGCTACCACGCCTGGCTAATTTTTGATTTATTAGACAGACAAGGTCTCGCCAAATTACTTGGGCTGGTCTCGAACCTGTGGGCTCAAGCAATCCACTTGCCTTGGCCTCCCAAAGTGCTGGTATTACAGGCTGAGCCACCAAGCCTGGCCAATATTTTTCTTAATGGCTGTGGTTTTTATGTTGTATTTAAGAATTTCTTCCCTACCCAAGGGTCATAAAGATTTCTCCTGTATTTCCTCAAAACTGTAAAGTATTGTCTTTCACATTTATAAGATCTGGATCAATCTGGAGTTGGTTTTTTTATATGGATAAAATGAATATCTGTCTACTTTTACATTTTTCCCATATAGATAACCAACAGTTCTCTTACCATTTAATTAGTAAGTTATCCTCACCCCACTGATTTACAATGCTTCTGTCATATGTCAAGTTTCCATTAACATATGGACCTACTTTGAGCTCATTCATCACTGAGGCAATACCAAAGTATTTACATACATTTCCTTTTTAAAAGAGGAACCTAAAAATATTTTTATTCATTAAGTTAAACTGAAGACAAATAGGAAACAATAATTTTTGGTGACAACATATTTGTGTTTTTCGGTAAAGATCTACGATACAATCAAATCAAATTTTAAAAGGAAATAACTTTTTTTTTTTTTTTGAGTTGGAGTCTCACTCTGTTGCCCAGACTGGAGTGCAGTGGCCGCTCCCGGCCACCGCAGCCTCAACCTGCTGGGCTCCAGCAATCCTACTGCCTCAGCCTTCCAAGTAGCCAGAACTACAGGCATGCGCTACCACGCCCGGCTGATTTTTTGATTTATTGTAGAGATGAGGTCTCGCTGCCCAGACGGGTCTCGAACCCACGAGCTCAGGCAATCCACTCACCTCAGCCTCCCAAAGGCGCGGGATTACAGGCTGAGCCACCGAGCCCGGCTTAGGAAATAACTTTTTAGCAGTAAAATTTATCAGAACACTTTCATTGTACATAAAATGAATTGCTATTTAGAAATTCAAATAATTATGCTTTTGGAATGCATTCAATTTATAAACCGCGTAACCTAAGATACTTTCTACCACAAATGAATTATGGTTTTTCTAAAATTTTTGGAGGTCAAGTTTTTCTTAATCCAGGACATATCTAATTAGGAAAAATATGAAAATGCACCCATGTTCCATCCTTAATTACCAAGTTTATGCAATAAAAGCATTTACTTTTGACTGAGATTCCAAAAAGAAATGTTGCAAATATTAATCACATTGTTTTCATAAAGATTGAAGTTATTTTTTTAAGATAGATAGATGATAGATGGATGGATAGATAGATAGATAGATAGATAGATAGATAGATAGATAGATAGATAGATAATTTCACAATTTTTTGTTCGTCCACCTGCCAGCAGACATTTAGGTTGATTCCATATTTTTACTATTGTCAATAATGCTGCAATAAAAATGGGAGTGCACGAAGATTTTTGAGATAGTGATGTAATTTCCTTTGGATATATACCCAGAAGTAGGATTGTTGGATCATATGGAAATTCTATTTTTCAATTTTTTAAGGAACTTCCACATTGTTTTTCATAACAATCATCAATTTACATTTCCACCAGAAGTGTACAAGTGTGTACTTTTATTCACATAATCACCAACATTTATCTTTTGTTTTTATAATAGACATTCTAACAGGTGTGAGGTGGTGTCTTACTGTATTTATTCATATGGAATTACTTTTTCTTTATTTTTATTTATTTATTGTTCTTGATAAATTATAATTGAATATATTTATGGAGTAAAAGGTGACGCGATGATATATGTATACAATGCAGAATGACTGACTCAAGCTAATTAACATATCCATTATTTCAGATATTTATCATTTTTTCCTTCTGTCTAAATGAAACATTGTACCCTTTGACCAAGATCTCTTCATTCCTCGACTCCCCAGACTGAGAACTACCCTTTTACTCTGCTTCTCTGTGCTAGATTTTTCTTCCACATTTACAATAGCATGTGATATGATATTTATTTTTCTATGCCTGGCTTATTTCACTTAACATAATGTTCTCCATGTTCATCCATCTTGTCAAACATAACATATCTCCCCCTCTTTTTTAAAGGTTGAATAGTTTTCCAGTTTTCCATTGTGTGTATATATCACATTTTGTCTATTCATTTATAGGTTGATGGACACTTAGGTTGATTCTATATCTTGGCTATTGTGAACAATGCTGCAATAAACACGGGATGAAAATATTTCTTCAGCAAACTGATTTCATATTCTCTGGATACACACCCAGATATGGTATTGCTGGATCTTAAACTCTAGTTTTAGGGTTTTTTTTAGGAACTTCCATACTGTTTCTCATAATGGTTGTACTAATTTACTCCCACCAACAGTATACAAGTGTTCCCTATCCTCCACATCCTTGCTGACACTTGCTACCTTTCATCTTTTTGATAACAACCATTCTGAAAAGTATAAGGTGATATCTCATTGCAGTTTTATTTTGTATTTCCCTAATGATTAGTGATATTGAACACTTTAAAATTCATCTGCTAGCCATTTGGGTGTCTTCTTTGAGAAATGTTCATTCAGGTCTTTTGTACATTTTTAATCTGATTATTTGTTTTCTTGTTATTTGTTTAAATTACTTATTTATATTTTGGATATCAATCTCTTAACAAGTGTATGGCAACTATATTCTATAGTTTCATAGATTGTCTCTTTAGTCTGCTAATTTTTTCATTAGTTGTGCATAAGTTTGCAATTCATTTGGTTTTTTACTTTTGTTGCCTATGTGTTTGGAGTCATAGCCAAGATATTTTTGCTCAGATCAATATCATGGAGCATTTATCCTATTTTTACAGTAGTTTTACAGTTTTAGGTCTTATATTTAAGTCTTTAATCCATTTTGAGTTGACTTTTGTGTATGGTGTGACATAGGGTCTATTTTCATTCTTCCAAATGTGGATATCCAATTTTCCCAACATTCTTTATTGAAAAGATTTCCCTTTCCCCGTTGTTTGTTCTTGGCATCTTCGGTCAAAAACCGATTGACTGTAAATGCATGGGTTTTTTGTTTGTTTGTTTTAGGCTCTCTATTCTATTCTATTCTGTTGCTTGAGATGTCTATTTTTAATGCCAATATGATGTTGTTTTAATTACTATAGCTTTGTAATATAGTTTGAAGTCAGGTATTGTAATGCCTCCAACTGTATTCTTGTTGTGCAAGATTGCCTTGGCTATTCTGTTTTGTTTTGTTTTTGTGGTTCCATAAGAATTTTAGGATTTTTTTCCTGTGAAAAGTGACACTGGAATTTTGATAAGGGTGGTATTACAGCTGTAGGTCACTCTGGGTAGTACAGAAATTTTAGCAATATTGACTCTTCAACTCTGTGAGCATGGAATATTTTTCCATTTTCTAGTGTCTAATTTATTTTATAAAAGTTTTGTAATTTTCAGTGTACGTGTCTCTCTGTAATGTAGTGGTTATCACATTCACCTCACTTATTGTGGTTTCAATTTGAATTTTCTGATGATTAGTGATTCTGAGCACCTCTTTGTTTACCTATTAGATATCTCTATGCCTCCTTCAAAAAAAATTTCTGTTCAAGTCATTTGCCCATTTTTAATTAGGTTGTTATTTTTTGTTTTTAGTTGCATGAGTTCATTATATATTTTAGATATTAACCCCTTATTAGATATATGGTTTGCAAATATTTCCTCCCATTCAGGTTTCCTTTTCATTTTATTAATTGTTTCCTTTGCTGTACAGAAGCTTCTTAGTTGGTTTTAGTCACACTCACTTATTTTTGCTCTTTTTGCCTGGGTTTTGGGGCCATATTAAAAAAATCATTATCAAGCTACAGAGGTTGTTCCCTAGGTTTTCTTTTAGAAATTTTACAATTTCAGATCTTACATTCAAGACTTTAATCTACTTTGGGTTGATTTTTGTGTATAGTGTAAGATAAGGGTCCAACTGTATTCTACTGTATGTGGATATCTAGTGTCCAATACCCTTTATTGAAAAGGCTATCCTTTTCCTATTATGTATTCTTGGCACATTTGTTGAACATCAATTGATCATTAACATGTGGGCTTATTCCTATTATGTATTCTTGGCACATTTGTTGAACACCAATTGACCATAAATATGTGGGTTTAATATGTGGCTCTCTATTCTGTCTTGATTTGTGTGCCTTTTTTATGCTAGTACCATATCGTTTTAATTCCTATAACTTTGTAGTATATTGTGAAATCAGGAAGTGTGATACCTCTAACTTTGTTCTTTTTTCTCAAGGTTGTGTTGGCTATCTGGGGTATTTTGTGACTCCATACATATTTTAAGATTTTTTTTCTATTTCTGTGAACAATAACAATACATTTTTGATAGGGACTGTGTTGAATTTGCAGAGTACTTTGGGTAGTATGGACATTTTAGCAATATTCATTATTCCAGTCAGTGAATATGGGATATCTGTCCACTTCTCTGTATCTTCAATTTCTTTCATAAATATTTTATATTTTTTGGTGTACAGATATTTCACCTCCTTGGCTAAATTTATTCTTAAGTATGTTTTATGCTATTGTAAATAGAATTCTTTTCTTTCTTTTTTGTGAGTAGTTTGTTATGGATGTAGAGAAATGCTGCTGATTTTTGTATGTTGATTTCATACCCTGTAACTTTACTGAATTAATGTACTAGTTGTAAATATTTTTATGAATTCTTTAGGGTATTCTACACATAGAATAATTCCATCTGAAAACAAAGACAATTTTACTTCTGTATTTCTGATTTGGAGGCTTTTCCTTTTTCTTATCTAATTTATCTGACTAGCACTTGCAGTACAATGGTGAATAAAAGCGATAAGAGTGAGCATTCTTACCTTGTACAGGATCTCAGAGGAAAAGCTTTCAGTTTGTCCCCATGGATTATGATGTTATCTGTGGGCTTTTCATAAATGGTGCTTATTATGTAAACAAAAATTCCATCAATACTTACTTTGTTTAGTGTTTGTATCATGAAGGAATGTCGAACTTCTCCAAATGCTTTATCTGCATCTATTGAGATAATCTTGTGTTTTTTGTTTATTTTTTGTTCTGTTAATGGGGTAGATCACATTAATGAATTCATGTATGTTGAACCATCCTTGCATCCAGGGATGAATCCCACTTGGTCATGATGTATGATCCTTATTGGGCTGTTGAATTCAGTTTGTTAGTATTTTATTGAGGATTTTTGCATCTATATTCATTAGGGATATCAGCCTATAGTTTATTTTCTTGCAATGTTTTTGGCTTTGGTATCAGGGTGATGCTGGCCTCACAAAATGAGTTTGGAAGTGTGCTCTGCTCTATCTTTTGGCAGAGTAAGAATGATCGTTATTTCCTCTTTGAATGTTTGGTAGAATTCACCCATAAAGTCATCTTTTTCTGAGGTTTTTATTAATGCCCTTTTCACTTTCCATTGGATTTTCCAACTTCTATTCCAACCCCTCCTAACAATCCTAACCATTACTTTTTCCTAGCAATGTTCCCTAATTCTATCAGTAACAAGTTATATTTTCTTCCACAGCAACTGCAATTCTATAAAATTGGCAGTTAATCTTAATCTGAGTGCTCTATGCTATTCTTTTATTGTTGCCTTGAATTTTAAAAATATTTTTATAGAATGTGTTTTGCGTGTTAACCAAGTGGTATGACCGTGAGTGGCATGGGTTTTGTGTGTATGCCTTATTTCTCTGTGGAATCTTGAAATTAGATAATTAGTCAATGTTTGTTAATGTGTGTAAATTCATTTATAAATTGTCTCTAAATCAGTGGTTCTCAAACTTGAATGTGCATCAGAACCACATGGAAGGTGATTAACACCGATGAAACCCAGATTATTAGGCTGCACCCTGGAGTTTCCAACTTAGTAGATCTTGAGAAGAGCCTGAGAATTTGCATATCTAATAAATGCCTAAGTGATGTGGCTGCTGCTGCTGGGCCCAAATCCATATTTTGAGAACCATGGCTTTAAACATTTTTGTTCTGAGAATAGTTGCTAAAATATGGTTCCTACTATATGTCCCTAAATACTACATCAGTATTCTCTTTGTGGAGACTTATAGAGCATGTCACTCATTCAGAACTAATGTATATTGTACTGCTCATTCAGCTGTGACCAGTAATTGTTTCAAATCCACTTTGGTCTATTTCTTCTAGCCTTTTGGCTTCTAAAGAGTAGTATTATAAATCATAAACACCCTGCAATCATAACAACATTCTACACCCCCTTTTATCTCAGAATAGTGTTATCTCTTCTTGGGATTAGGGACATACAGTAGGAACCATATTATAGCAACTCTTCACAGAACAAAATAACTTTAAAAAATCCCAATGGGTTTTTTTACCGTCCTCATTTTTCCTCAAAATATGAATGCTTACCTTATCTATTGGTACTGTGCTTTTAAGAAGATCTCTGTACCTTCTCTGTTTGGTAAAAGATGGTCATATTTATAGGTTTATTCTTCCATTTTTCTTGATATGCCGGTTTATTCATAGGGTTTATTCATTTTTCTTGATATGCAGGTTTATTCATAAGCTAGGGTGTTGAGAGTGAAGGTATGAATCTGAAGGGGCTGAACTCGGAGGGGATTGTAGAAAATGTTTTAATATAGAGATTTAACCTCCATGAGTTTTCATAAGAAATGACTCCTTTGAAAAATCCTTACCTACTCCCATGATTCTGGGGTGGAACATCGGTTCAGTAAGGCTTCTAAGAACGTGTAAGACTTGTTGGTTTCTAGACTTATTATGTTTTTGTTATTTTATTATTGTCTTGACTATGTTGCATCTATCATGTTTTAATCATGTTTTAAATGAAGGTCATATACTAATATATTGGATCTCTATACTGACAGAGTTGGCTTTGGGGAAAAAAAGGCAAAGCCGAATGTGTGGGGTTTTTTTTCTTTTCTGAGTCAGAGCTTCACTCTGTCATCCAGGCTGGACTGCAGTGGCATGCTCACAGCCATCCCAGCATCAACCCACTGGGCTCAGGCAATCCTTCCGCCTCACCCTTCCAAGTAGCTGGAACTATAGGCACACGCTACCATGCTTGGAGATATATATATATATGATATATTGTAGAGATGAGGTCTCACCACGTTGTTCAGGCTGGTCTCGAACCCCTGGGATCAGGCAATCCTCTCACCTCGGCCACCCAAAGTGCTGGGATTGCCACCAAGTCTGGCTGCCTAAATGTGCTTTGAAACATGAACTGAGCATAAGAGAAGTGTAAGATAGCAAAGACAATTCCCTTACCAGTTGTCAAATTAGATTTAAATTATGGCTCATAAAGCAGTGGGTAGAGTTATCAAAAATGAATTAATTGAGTTTATTTGTGTGGCACATTTTGGATAAATTTATGTAGTGTGTTTTGTGGTATATTGTTCATCCTGAGGCAGTGATGAAGAAACTGAGATGAAGAAGGTCAGATGAGAGTTGTCTAAAATATTAATTTCCATGTCAGGGCTCATAGTGACATATCAGATATTATGGCAGTAGAGTAAAGATGTAGAAAGTGGCTTAACTTGTTTTTATGAAGAGTCTCAGTGATAGTGGTGCCCAAGAAACACTGTGAAACAGAATAAGTAACAAGCATTTTGCCTATCTCAGTTTCCAGAGGACTCTCAGAAACATGAAATCTTGGCACCTTAAGGCTTCCTCATTTTGAATCCTGGATGACAACCCTCTTGGCTCGGATATTAGACTTCCTATGAAATGCACTGAAAGCAATGACAGTGATGAGGTGCCACATTCAAGTAATTTCATTAGACAACCCCTAAAATTAGGAAAGAAGGTAATTATGGAAAGATGAGCAGAGTCAATGATATACTCCCAAGCCTAAATTCCTGAGTTGCCACTAAAGCCCTGAGGATTGCTATAAAATTCCTTGGCAAGAAATGAGGCAGTAAGGTGAAGGGGATGACTTATGAATTAAGATGCTACATTATCACTGATAGAAGCCATGGATAGTCGATTGGTTACTATTCACTTATAGCCACAGACAGGTAGACTTAGGGAATTTCAAGTCTGATTATATAGGACTATGTTAGGAAAAGAATCTGGAAACTAGCTGAAGATAAAGAAATATATTTTGTTTGCTTAATTCAGTTTGCTGTGAAATCTCATGACCAAAAGTAACAGAAATGAGGACCAATTTGCAATCAAGAGTTACAAAGTCAGAATAAAAGATTATTATACATAATTTAAGTAAGACAAATTTAATCATATAGAATATATTGCAAAGTTCAGAGGTAACAAGTGTCCTCAGAAGAGCATTTGATACAGTAAGTACAAAAAATGGGGATGAATGACTGATTTAATATTTCCTCATAGATGTTTGTGATCATTGGATAATATCTTGCTGCTCAGAATTTGCACAGTATTTCAATAGTAAAAATTATGACATTTAGGCAAGAAAACAAAAATAGATGCTCAGTGAACTTGAATTTTGATAAACAATCATATGTTTTCGCTGAGTAAACCCAGAATAAACCATCTGGAAACAACATATTTATGGGTTTGCAATTTGGGTATTGGGCCCATTTTATCAATTATTAATTCCTTACCGCTCTCAATTGCTGAGAAATCTACACTCATTTTACATACATGGCATTCGCAGTAGATTTCTGGGCAATTTGGAAAATACAATGATGAAAATGTATATTTTAAGATTTTGATTGTCCCAACATTGAAAGTAGACAATGTAAAATTTCTCCATTTGTGTCTAAGTATTTTTAAGCCATAAATTACATTTAAATAGAAAAGAAGCATGAAGCTACGATAGGATGTTATCATTTAAAACTAACGTGAACACTGCCTCATTTAAAAGTTGTCAATTAATTCACAAAACTATTGTTTCTCACTGAATTGCAACGTCTCTGTCAATTAAGGACAAATGATCCAAATAAATATCTTGCAGCTATGGCAACACAACTTTCACAAGAATATAAAGATAAACAAAAATTTATTTTTAAAAGAGAAGGAATTGTTTTCAATGTATTAGATGCATAGTAGTAGATATGCCATTAGATAGTGTTAACACAATTCTTTGACACAAAAAAGGAAAGAAGAACATTGGGTGTAATAGTAAGTAAAACTTAGATGTGTAGCATTTCTTTTCATAATTTTATTTAAAACATCAGATATTAAGGTTATAATGCCTAGTTTTCAATGTAAATATGCTTCCAGTACTTTTTAAAACACAATTTCAGGAAAATCTAGTACCTGCATTTGGCATTTCAGCATTGATCAGCCTTATATTCAGATAATTATTTGGGTAATAATTTTTAAGCACCCTCCTCCCTTGCCAAGTTTAAGATTTCATGAGGGGAGAGACTACATCTCTCATTTTGTTCATGGCACTGCCCCTAATGACTGGGACATTATTAAGTCTGCAATAGAAAATTTTTGAATGAATCGATGAGTTGTATATTCTCTTCAACACGATTTCGACAACAATCATAATTTATTGTCCTTTATTTACTCAACTATTTTCACACACACATGTTAATTTACACATTAGTATTTACAAGAATTTGGGCTTCTGGTCAATATTAAAAATCTAACAAGCATAGGAAATGCTACTCTGTGGCAAAGCAGATTAAGTGTTGATCCAGGAAAAAAATATTGGACTACAAAAATCTCCCTTCCTGATGCTTCATACTCCACCATTTAAAATTTCTTTCTGTTTTTCTGCATTTCTTTTCCCAATGGTCTTTTTTTAGAATACAGATTCTCTAGGGAGGGGTGTTCAGAGTCTAGAATATATTAGTGTGAATTAGTTCTGCCATTTCACTTTTCTAATTGGGTTTTTTCTGGCAAAAAACTTTAAACTGAAATGATCGTGGTACAATTTTTCAGTCTGTTGATTAGTACTATATATATAGTTAAAGAGCATATATACTACACACACACACACACACACACACACACATATGTGATACAGAGTATAGAAGGCTCAAATATACTGGAGGGGAGAGTCATGAAAGGTATACTTTGTATTTAGTTAGACAATTCTCTACCTTAATGATTTATTAAGTAACATTTTCAAATATTTAATCATATATCTTGGAGGTGATCGTAGTTGTTAGTAGCTGAAATTTTTTCTGATACACTTTTTAGTTAAAATTTTTGACATACAACATAAATACAGAAAAGTATTCAACTCACAAATGTACAGCTCATTGAATTTGTGCAGTCAATATATTCATATAACCAGCATTCCAAACACTAGCAGCCCCACAAAGTTCCCCTTATGCCTCCTTCTAGTCACTGACTTTTTACACCATATATAAGTTTTCTGGCATTTTTAGCTAGCAGCTCTCTATAGAATGTGTAGGCACTTATCACCCTTTTTTCAGCTTTTCAGTTCTAGCCAAAATTCTGAGAAACTAAACACAACCCTATTTGACATCCTCTGGCATATCAATAAGGTTAAAAGACCAAACCTCTTCAAATAATTTTAAGATCAACCCAAAGGAGAAATAATTCTAATTTTCACATTTAATGTTTGATATCTTTTCTCAAAAATCATATCAGGAAACTTATTCCATCTGTTCTTATTACCACTTGCCTTGAAAACTGGAGAAATCAGCACTGAAATTTTCCCCTAGAAGTAATTATTTTCAAAGAGAGAGGTTCTAGTCAGTCCTTCACTTCCACTGAGTTAAAACATTTAAAAAGACATTCAAATTCTCAATGAACTTTAGATTTAGAGGATTAGAGCAACAAGACACCATACTGATAATGCCATTCAACCAACCCAATTTTCTTTTTTTAAAATTATATATATATTTTATTTTAAAATTGTGGGATACAGTTAAGGGTTAGGTATACAAATATTCATTGTGCAGGTACCCTTGTTGATGAGGTGTGCTCCCACTTCCCCAGACAGATATTGACTACCATTAATCCCACCTCCCTTCCCCTCCCTGCCCTCCCCACCCCCTGTAGTTTCCCGCCACTGTCAATCCTTTTCTTACAGTATTACAGTAGTTGTTCAAGGCCCACTTATGAGTGAGGTGCTACTCAGATCTTTGTTTCTGTGAAAGACCACTTCGTATTATAAACTCTAATTTCATCCAGGTTGCTGCGAAATTCATGTTTTTGTTCTTTTTTATGGCTGTGTAATATTCCATTGTGTATATGTACCACATTTTTAAAATCCAGTCTTCTTTTAATGGACAGCACGGTTGGTTCCATGATCTTGCTATTGCGAACAATGCTGCAATAAACATACATGTGCAGGTATCTTTTTTATAGAGCGATTTGAGTTCTTCACAGTATATTCCCAGTAGGGGGATTGTGGGGTCATACGGAAGGTTGATTTTTAGAACTTTTAGGAATTGCCACACTGATTTCCACAGAGGCTGTACTAGTTTACACTCCCACCAACAGTGTAGAAGTGTTCCCTTTTCGGGACATCCTCTCCAGCATCTCTTATTTTTTGAGTTATTGATGATGGCCATTCTGACTGGAGTTAGGTGGTATCTCAGTGTAGTTTTAATTTGCATCTCCTTGATGACTAGTGAGGCTAAACAACCCTCAGGAGAAAAAAAAAAAGCAGGAGAGATCACACTCCTAGACTTTAAACTTTATTATAAAGCTACAATAATCAAAACAGCCTGGTACTGGTACATGAACAGGCATATAGACCAATGGAATAGAATTGAGATTCCAGAAGGAAAATCTCAATTTCTCAACCAACTCATCTTCGACAAAGCTTTCACCACACACCAGTGGGGAGAGGAGAACCTATTCAGTAAGTGGTGCTGGGAAAACTGGCTGACCACATGTAGAAGATTGAAACAGGACCCCTATCTCTCCCCATACACAAAAATTAACTCTAAATGGATCACAGGCCTAAATGTAAAACCTCAAACCATAAGAACTTTAGAAAATGCAGGACACACCCTTTTGGAAGTTGGAACTGACATCCAATTCCTGAGCAAAACCCAAAATGCACAGGCCATAAGGGGTAAGAGAGACAAGTGGGACCTCATTAAATTGACAAGCTTCTGCAAAGTCAAAGAAACCATCAAGAGAGCAGGGAGACAGACAGCTCACAGACTGGGAAAAATACTTGCCAACTCCATGTCTGACAAAGGCCTAACATCAAGGATCTACAAGGAACTCAAACGTGCTGGAAAAAAAAAACATTACAAAGTGGGCAAAAGATATGAATAGACACTTCTCAAAAGAAGACATACGAGCAACCAACAGATACCAACCCAATTTTCAAATGAAAAAGTGAAGCCCTGGAAAAGTAAGTGTTTTATCACAGTGTTAGGTTAGGCAGATCTACCCTAGGACCTAAGTCTCCCAAAATCCAGTGTTTAGCTCTGTCCAAACTATAGGCAGAACTGTTTCTGTGACATGAGATGGCCTGGATTTAAGTTCTGGATTCACCACTGACTAGCTAGGCGAGCTTAGGCAAATTGCTCATGTCTCTAAGCCTTGAGTTACTCATCTTTATAGTGAATTATTGTGATAATTGAATAAGTTAATGTAGGTAAAGCACTTATCATTGTACTTGGCACATAGTCCACACTCAAAAATTGAGTTATTGCTGCTGCTATTGTTAATAGAGGAATGAAAACCAGGTGTGATTTCACTGCATACATTCATATAAATAAGAGACATTAAGCAAGTTAAGAAACTAAGTATGTCATGATGGGGTGTGGCGCTCATTGTCTAGCAGCCTTCTGACACACTCTAGGTTTTCCAAAAATCCATGTATAAGACAGGTGGTGTAGGAAAAGTCAAACAAGGCTAACAAATATGTTCCTTAGTCACTGGCCCTTAGATTTGCTTGTAGAATTGAATATCATAGAAAAGCATACTCTAACCACCTTAAGTCCCTTCCTCTCTTGGAGATGTGGGGAGTAAGGACCATTCAATGATCAACAGTAAGATAATTAGCTATACCTGTCAAGACATTTTGGAATTGCACCTCTTGGAGGTACAGCAAAAATCAATTATCAATGGATTTGAGTATGACTGCTCACCAGAAAGAAAAATTAGCTTTCACTGACTACCTCACATATGAACAATTTACTCCCTTGATTTAGACACCAGTACAACGTAGCCTAAGAGGAGTTGACTGTCTTAGCAGAAACATCCATCACTGGATCAGTTAGTTCTTGTGGTCAGTTTTTTTTTTTTTAACAAACATTCTATTGCTAAATTCATATCTCTTACATTTCATATTTTTAATTTGTATTTACCCCACTAAAATTAATATTGATTAAAGTTTATTATTTAAAATTATCTAGATTGTTCTAGACAGTAGTTTGATATCCAGTGTTAGCTATTCATCCCAGGTTTTTCACATCTGAGAATTGAGCATCGTATCTCTTATGCCTGCCTCTTAATATTTTTATATTTAACTGATTAGAAGAGAAGATAATAATAGTACATGATGTATAAAAATTCTCTCACCACACAAATATTTATATGGTCCATTATTCAATGCACCTTGAATATAACCATTCAGACACCTACAAATCTACTTAACTGTACAATTATCCAGTTCTTTTAGTATCTTCTTCTTCAAAACAAAGTGATAATAAGTTTGGCTTTCCCCTATTGAAAAAATAATAACCCCATGAATTTCCTCAAATATTAAGCACAGTTGCTAAAATATCAAATAATGTATACTGGCCAATCATACTACAGCTGACTCACGTCAGATTCCTCTTTCTAAAATTTCCTTATTTAGTTCCAATCTTTCTTTTATTAACTTAAAAGAACAGAAAAAAAAGGAGTTAGGTTTGAAATCTAAATACACATTCCCTGGAATAAGCACATCACTGAATGTATTGTTGGTCTTGTTAACAAACTGGAAATAATTGAATACTCTGTCCAGTTTAGCTGCCTAAAGAAACACTAGATTAATCCATGGAATAGACATCAGGTAAACAGCATAAGATCCTATTACACCGTTCTCAAAGGAAGTATTTCAATGCTTCAACATCATTGTGATTCATTAAATAAATGAGGGTCCTAGCAATCTAAGAACTTTTCTGCTCACATGGAGGCTTGTTTGTTCAACAATCTCTCTGGGAGTTTCAAGGCACCCATTTGCAGCTGTTCTACTTTTTACTGGGCTTTATGAAACACATGCTTCACAAAGAAAAAAACAATCTGTTCATTCAGGTGCACCATAATACTTGAGCATACTTCAGGATGGAGAAGAGAAAATGGCCACTGGAAATAGATGTGGTTTTCTAGGGTGTAAGAATTATATAACAATCCATTTTCTGTCATTATTAAAAGTCACAATACATATGAGGCATACAACTTAATCATGATATACTGATGAATTGGGACAGATTTTTAAAATATCATCTAAAACCCAAAGGAATTTTTGTGGTTACTATAGTTGCACTTATGTTTTTCTTTGTATTTAACCCACTAAAATTATTTCACTCTTATCTCTCAGCTTCAAATATACCCTTGTGTATTCTATAGTGCTAGGGTTAGAACTCTGAAAACTATTTTTTCCAGACACCTTTGCCAGTTGGCTTCCCATTAGCTCCAATCAATAGAAGACACTTAAAGAGAGATTGGAAAGCAAGGGAAAAGAAAAGGAACTGCTTTTGTTTCATCACCCAGCATCAGCAGTTCCTTCCAGTTTAATTTGTTTTTGAAATTCTCAAAACCAGCCTTATTGTGCCTGCTCAAAGGTACCAAAAGTATCCAGGTGTTTTTACCTCTTTGGAGGTCTGAGGCTATCTCGAGTCCCTTTTCTGAGATCTTAAGTTGCCAGAAGCAGCTGAATGGTAACTTCAGTCTGAGTAGGAATTCAGCCAGCCCTCTCTTCCAAGCTCCAAAGCCCTGGTTACGTTACCTTAATCTTTTTCGTTCTTTCTAATTATACAAATATTTTTTTCCAATTAACAATAATTGTTGACCACCCATCATGAGTTATTAACGCCTTACTGGCAGGCTGGGTTTATAAAAGCAATTAGACAATGAGACTGATATATGTTTGCTGCTTATATGGCAGTTGAATACTTTCAACATGTTTCCCTAGTTTATCTTCATAGACTTCAATAAGGTAAATATGATAGTCATTTTATAGACAAGGAATATCAGGATGAAGAGGATAAATTGTCACATAGTTGGTGGAGAACAGAGGCAGAAGTTTAATCCAAAGATCTTTTACCATTTGTATCATACTCCCTTCCCGGTTAAAAGCCACCAACCCTGGATTCAGTAAATTCATAGACAAATCACACCATCATAAATATTTAACATTTATAAAAGTAGATGTATATAATTGTAGAGTTAAGATTATATCATTTAACTTGATTAAGTTAATTTTATCTTTTAGTATAATCATCAAAGATTATAAATTATCAAATTCAATTTTATTAGGTAAATTCAAAAGGTAAAAAAAGAAATGTATAAAGAAATAATTTAATCCATCCTTCTGCTATTAGACATGTCTTCACCTAATTCACATGATAAAATTATGTAAACAAAAAAGATATAATTAGTATGGGAGAAGGGAGATATAACACTGAAGAATTTAATTGGATTTTGTTGAAGTAAAGAAGTGATAGAACACACAGTAAATAGGGAAGCAGTACAGTTATCTGGATATAACAGAAATAATAGCTGATCAGGGACATAGACACTGGGATTTCAAATCCCATTTTGCCACTGACTCACTTGGTAACACTTGACAAGTTATAAACTGTCTGCTTTTCACTTCTCCCAAAAGAAAACAGAGAACAGATGATATGATAGCAATGTTTTCTATCATAAGACCATCGTGATGAATAACTATTCAGAGAAATTATTATAAAGTACTTCAAAAATATCAAATACTACATGATAATACAGTTTAATAGAAAAAATGATTTAAATTTACAGGTTACTATAACAACTAAATTTAAAGTAATCCTTTGAAAACAGGACAAGATGCTATTTATAAAATTGTATGAAGAACTTCATTTTCATTTTCATTCCAGTCATTCCAATAAATAAGACTGGTTTGTATGGGGCAAACAAACAAGAATTGTGCAAACATTTAGCTCCAGTACCGCCAAAGCCATTGAGCCAAGCTTTAGAGAATCTGATCCTCTGAATTTAACTTTTGTCCAACTTAGATATATCTCTACAAACAAACCCAAGGGTTATATGAAGACACTAAGAAGATGGTATCTGTGAAAATTTTGCAGGAAGACTCTAGGATACTTCAGTAGGCACACAGCACGCTGGAAGTGAGGGTGTACTGAACTAGAGGAAGTAAATTAGTTGGCATGCAGGGAACACCTTATCAAAAATAGTAGCCCAGAAAGTAAAGGACAACTATAATCTGGAACAAAATATAAACACACTTACACTGAAATGTAAGCCTAAACAAAAAGACTCAATGTTCAATACTACTAACTGGATTCAGAACTTAGTGTAATTTGGGACAGATGCTGAAATCAAACATGTGGTGTAATCTGGGAGAATGGGCTAATGACATGAACACTGATGACAGAAGCATATCTTGAGAAGTAGGGTTGTATCTAGGGAAGTTTATCTAAGATAAAGCATAAAGATGTGGAGTCAAGGACCCAATTCAGGAAATGAAGCCAATTTTGTAAAGGCAGAAAATCAGGTTCTGATCAATAAGCCACTATAGAAGGGCTAAAGCCCCCTTCTGTACTGAAACCTGCAATAAAAAGAGACGGGCATATAAAAGTATTTCATAAGTGAAGTATGCATCTACAAAATTGCTAAAATACTTCATTGTGCATCAAATTAACCAATAAAATAAATAAATATTACGTTACCTGTAGCACATATTTTACAGAGAATTGAGACAATTGACCTAGCATCAGGCAAAAGAAAAAAATGTGTACATGGGGAACAAATGCAAATAATTCATTAACCATAGAAGGGTTTCTAGCTGAAAAAATTAGCTGGGCTCGGTGGCTCAGCCTGTAATCCCACACCTTTGGGAGGCTGAGGTGAGTGGATTGCCTGAGCCCACGGGTTCGAGACCCGCCTGGGCAGTGAGACCTCATCTCTACAATTTAAAAAAAAAAAAAAAAAATCAGCCGGGCGTGGTAGCGCATGCCTGTAATTCTGGCTACTTGGAAGGCTGAGGTGGAAGGATCACCAGAGCCCAGCAGGTTGAGGCTGTGGTGGCCGGGAGCAGCCACTGCACTCCAGTCTGGGCAACAGAGTGAGACTCTAACTCAAAAAAAAAAAAAATTAGCAAGATCAATAAATGTTTAAATAAGTTTTAGACTATAGAGGGCTCACGCCTAGCCACTGGAGAGTCTGTGGCACACAAAGATGGAAGGCAAGTGTTTCTTAACAAAAAAGTGTTTTACTTTAACACTTCTTCATACTTGTTATGTGCCAAGCACATTAAAAAAATACTACATTAAAAAAATACTCATTTGATAAACCCTCAAAGCTACCCTGTGAGATGGTACTATTTTTATTTTTATTTTACAAGTGAAGAAACTGAATAAAAAAGAAGTGAAGTTACTGGCCCAAGGTTACACAGTTAGTAAATTGTGGTACTGAAGTTCCAATTTCAGAGTTTGTATGCTTAACCAACACATTACTTAGCCTTTTCAGGAGCTGACTCTAGACAGACAATTGCAGTTCTAGTGCAATTTTCTTCAATACATCACTGCATAGTGAGGATTCTTGTTTGAAGGCTAGTTAAAACATATCTATCCAGATAATCTTCACAAAAGCCATGATTTTGTCAATAATTAAGTTGAATTACCTGATGCTTCCTTTTTGTAAATGCAGTGGAACTTCTGAATAATGCTGATATTTGGGACTACAACTGGTATTCAAAGAGGCAAACCCTATTAATATGTGGCTTTATAGATTTAATTACTAGAAACTGTGAGGCACACTTGGATCTATCTTATATCCAAGTCATGGAGGAGTGGGGCTCAAATCTAGTGCCTTGGAAAGTCAGATGGAAACAATATTTTAGCCAAATATCTGTGGCAACATAAAATTTACTGAAAGTTTATCAGCGCAAATGTTTAGGGGACTCTTTGTGTCTAGGATTCACATGCCAGTTCAACCAGAGATCATATTGCTAGTTATATGTAAGAATCTGTGCCACATATTCAGAGATTCTGTGTCCTCGTTTTTAGATACAAAAACAGCCTCAGAATAAGGAATAGACTGGTCTCAAGTCACTCACACAAGTGGTTAAGAACTGAGCTGCAGATTTCAAGCCAGTCTTCTAACCTCTGCTCTTTGACCCCTAATCTTGCTTCCCCATTCACCCAAGTTTAATGTTGGCAAAAAAAAAAAAATGATGTCAAAAGAGGAAATGAAGATAACAAATCAGAGGAAATTCTTCTTAGAACAGACTTCAGCACTAAAAGCTAGATAGCAAACACACTTTTTTAGCACATGATTTAGAGAAAGTTTCTATTTAATATCATCTTTAGCAATATTGACAATTTATAACTAGGTGGTTATAGTTATTCATTGTAAATAATTTACTGGTGTAAGATTTAGAGGTAAACTTCAAAGACAACAGGGAAAAATAACTGCTGCCATGAAGTATTTATAAGTCTTATTTGTATAAGTCAGGATTCCTAGCAGGAAACATAAATCATTCTAGTCATTTTAAGAAAAAAAAAGATTTAAATCAGGAACTTAGGTGTTACGAAACCATTGGAAACCCTGGAGGAGCAGGAATCAGGGGGCATTACTGAAACTCTTGGGTTTACAAACATGCCATAGGTGTGATCTAAGGATTAGGAAGCTGCCTCTGCACACCCACAAAGTTGGTTATTTCATTCCAAAACCCCGACTTTAACTGTCACAGTTTTTTTTAGACACTCACTTGACTTTACAATCTTTGTAGAATAGCAGAAACAGTTTCTGGAATTTGATCTCTTTGTCTGAAGTCTGCCTTCCACATCGCTTATGAGTGAATCTAATTGAAGGGACCTAATTCACATTAGAATCCTACCTCCTAGGGAGTCTGGGGAATGCAATTTTTGGTTTCCAGCTTTTGCAAAATATAATAGTACACAGCAAAAGGAGGAAATGAATGAGGAATTCCAATCAATCATATCCAGCATGGTGTTAGCATTTTATAATTACAGGAAAAAAATGTCCTAAACAACACTTTGAAAAAATAAAGTGTTATAGAAAGACTCCTTTTGCTCACCATTTCATATAGGGAGAAAGGGGAGTGGTTCAGAGGTGGGATAAAGAAAGAAGACACAGTCTGAGTATTACTCCAGGCATTTCATTCCTCTTGTCCAGCTATGGAGTATGGAAGACGACTTGGAGAAGATCCAAAACCTAAAGGATGGTCTCTTTTAATTACTCATTTTTTAAAATGTTAGCATTCCTGGTTGGGGCCATGTTTTAAGCACTTATCTGTTAATACCATTAAAGTTATAAGCAGGATTGGTGATAGTAAACAAGGGTAAGCTTCAGAAACAAATATTACTCATTTTATAATTTTCCCTTAAAGGAAATATAATGCTAAGTGTAATTTTGACTCTGTTAAATGTCAGTTTTTCTACTTATGTGATCTTAAGCAAGTTGTTTAAATTTGCAATGCCTCAACAATTTTGTATGATAAGGATAAAAATAGCATAGTTACATGGTTTTTCACAATTAAAATAACAAATTTTGGTAATAGTTCCAGTATGACTGCTAAATGACAGAGTGAAGATAAAACATAATAATTCAAGGTTTCAAAAAATTATCAAGAGATGAAATAAATTTGGGCCATTTGAGTCCTGATACAATATGCTTTATATTACACTTCTCTCCATTATTTATCTTTATCAATATAAACACTACACAGTCTCATGTATACTGAGTGTATATAAATGGAGAGGTTCTCTCAAGTGTAGAATAAACTTTTGGGTAACCCTTAAGAAAGTTCTAATGGAAATTTTTGCTTACAGAAAGAATAAACCTTTCTAAGTAATTCAAGTCATTCATATCATTAGTTTAAACAAATGAATTGCTTTTCTTCCTTAAAAAATAATAAGCCTAATTCAGAAAGAAATCATTTAATCACTTACAGATTTTGTTCTGGAGAAAAAAAATCAACATTTTTGTTCTTATGATTTAAAAATTTTACTCCTATGTGGGCCATTTATTTTAATCTTGGATGAATAAATTCAGTGCTATCCAGTTAATTATATTCGAGGGGAAAGAAGACTCAGTGTGATATATTGTAGACACTGCCATAAACTAATATTTGGCATAAGGAAATTTTGCAAGCTAATGATAGCATATAAGCCCATAGGAATGATAAGAAAAAAATAGACAAGATTTCTTTCCTTACTCAACGAGTCAGAATAAAAGAATATCTATCTATTCATTTATTTGAGAAATATTTATTGAACTTCTACCATGTCAGGGCCTATACTAAATGTTTATAAAATAAAAATTAACATCATGGTACCATCCTAAAGAAGCTCACAGTTGAGTGGTAAAGACTATAGGGGTAAATGAAAATTAAATTCAATAAACCAAAATGGTGGTGTTATAGCTTAGTTTACACAGAATACAGCAGATTCTGAGAGGCTTAATTATGCAGGAAGTTTATTAGGGGGTGATTTGTAGATGAGCACCCATGGAGGAAGAGAAGGAAGAGATGTTTGGCACAGGAAAAGGTTGCTTTGCGATGTAGTCCCAGTAATGCCTTCAACCCATCCTGTGGGGAGCTCTGAGGCTGAGATGGGCTTTCAGGGCTGTCCTAAACTGGTACAAGAGGTCAGGTCTTCATAACCCCCATATCAATAAGTCATTTGAACGCAGTCTCCTTCTGAGAAAAAGGCATGAGTTTTCTTGCAAACAAGAGAAATTCCCCAGGAGGGCTGTCTAGCAGTGGCAGCATTCTCAGCAGCTGGGAGAACGAGTCCTGAAGTGGAATTGGAGCCACAAGCAAAGAATCAACGAGAAGAAAGTACAGGTTGTGTAAAATGTTATTTAAGAGGAATTTACACTGTAACTTGGACTATAGTGAAAACTATTTCATGTAACAAAGCTAATAAATCACTTTTCAGGCAGATGGAATAACATGTATAAAGTAATGGAGGTGAAAGAGCAAATCATAATCAGAGAAAGGTGATAATATAATCCAAGTGGAAATTAGAATAAATGTTAGGGAGGGAGAAACTGAGACTGAAGAAAGAGTTTGAGAAGAAATTTGAAAAGAACCTTGGAAACTAGGACAAGAAATATGGTCTTTCTCCTATAAAGAAATCTAGATCTAATAAGGGATATAAAAGGAGGAAGTAAAAAGATTTTATTTAAATAAAATAACTCTATAAGCACTGAGGATGGGTGATTGGAATAGAGAGAAACCAAGTACAGAGCAATGCATTTACAATAACTTGAACACTAAATTGTAATACTGAGTCAAAATTGCTTTCTCTTCTGGGAGAGAGAAGAATCTGACATGAAGTAAATGATGAAGCATAGATTCCATCAAATCATCAAGAAATAAATTAGCACCCTCCTACCTACATATACTACATACAACACTACACAGGCAGCAAAAGGTTCTTTCTAGTTTTGGTACCAACATCACATAATAACTGTTAGCCTTGAGGAATTCAGATAGGATTGTCAAACATACAAATGCCTGCCAGTTTAGACCAGTTAAACATGAAGGGCAACCAACAATAATTGTTCAACCTTATTAAATAGTAACTAATTTCCTAGAATGATTGTTTCTCATTAAATAATAGATAAACAAGCTAACAAAACTCCACAGCAGAGGACACAAATATTCTATACTGAAGCATAACACTTGATAAGCAGAAAAATATTTGCTGCATAAATTATACTGTGCAATTATATTGTGACTTTAATAAAATCTACGAAAAAAAATCATCTTTGAAATGAGATAAAATATAAACTAGCACAGCAGTCTGACAAGAAAAGTTTGATGGCTAAGATATATTTAGCTACTTATTCAATAAACATTTATTGAACAGTCTTAGATTGGCAGACTTAAGAGGGAGACTCTGAAATGAGGATTCCTAGGCAAGCAAATTTTTAAAGGAAGCTCTCTCAGAAAGACCAGTGAGGGACTGAGGGAAGTAAGCTCCCAGATTCAGCCTGAAGTGTACGCTGCACCTTCAAGTCTCACACCAGTCAGTTTTTAGCTAAAGCCCACACAGAGTGGCTATGTAAACTCCCAGGTAGTTCCAGTTCTCTGTGTGTATATGTGCAAAGCAGTGCCAGCAGCCAAAGGGTAATTCTCTGAGAGAGGCGCAGATACTATGTAGTAATTAGAAGCAAAACGCAGAGTAGCTAAGGGATAGGCACACACAAAGAGTAAAAGGGATCCCAGGGAATCTGAGCACCTATTGTAAAATCACCATTGGAGTGAGTACTGTGACTGCAAGGTAGACAGCATTCCTGCACAAAGAAACCTTATATTCTAGGCTGGGAAATGAAGAAAATAAACAAAGAAATCAAAAATGTAAATGGGATAAGGATGGTTTACATATGTACAATAAAGGGAATTAATATGTAAAAAAGTAAGAGAGAATGAGGGGCCCCTTACTTTATATTATGCAATCAGGAAAGGTCTCTCAGATGAAGGGATATTAGTTAAGATACACGAAGCTTACATCTTAATGAAATTAAAATAAGTTATATAAGAAAATATAATAAATAACAATCTAGTAGTATAATAAAATTTATATTACAAAGAAAAAAATCCACCTTTACAAAACATAGACTCTAAGTCCAGCGTAGAGAGTTTTCTGGGATAGTGACTTAATGCATAATGGTCACATGTGTGAGAAGGGTAAATAAAGCTGAGCTCCAAGAAGGATGGCAATTCAGATCAAAGACATTCCCACAAATAGATATAGTCCCTGAAGGAACACAATTTCAGCCAGCAAACTAGTAAAAAGTGGTAAGGATGCATTTCTGTCTTGGTCATAATTTTGCATAGAAAAGGGGGTCAATAAAAACCCTCTAAAATGCCAAATCACTTGTCTGCACTCAACTGGGTTTGGGGTCTAAATCCACACTATCTGTATTGCCCCAAAAACCAAGATGAAAGATTAGATTATGTGATCCTGGGGTGATAGTGTTCCTGGGTTTAAGGTAGAAGCAAACACAAATTCTTATTATATTACAAGCACCAAAGTTCCAGGAAACATAAGCTCATGATATAAAAAGCAATCACTAAACACATGAACAAAAGAGGAAAACCATAAGGAAGAACTAAGAGAAATGACAAAGTACAAAATCAGGCCCACAAAGATGGGAGATTTGGGTATTATCAGATATGAAATATAAATTCGCTTGATAAATTTACAGGACTGAAAGCATAACAAAAGAAAAAGAGTTAATAAAAATTACCAAAAAGGTATGAATTGGAAACTGTTTAAAACTTCAAGAAGTGACAATCATGGTGAGGCAATATTTGAAAAGATCATGGATAAGAATATTTCAATAATTGGTAAAAGACACTAATCCTCAGAGTTTATCACCTACAAAACCACTCCATGCAATGGTATTTCTAAATGATAATCTTCAAGCAGAAGTAAAATCATCTCAGAGGTATAAAGTATACTTAAAGACTGAAGAATAAATAAGAATGTAAATATGTGGGTATACTATATACATTTTTAGTGTATAAAACAACCACAATAACACTGATGAGGTGAGGTTTAAAACAACCATGATAAAATGAATGTCCTAAATAAAAATAGCATTCAAGGAACAAGAGAGATGATGAGAGTTAATATTTTCTAAAGTCTCTGTGTTTTTTCAGAAAATAAGCAAATTTATAAATTAATTTTACATCTTGTTAATTATTATATTCATTGAAGAAGAAATAAGCAGTCCCTGACTGTTGTTAGTTCAGAGTCGGTCTGCCTATAATAACAAGGCCATAGTGTTCACTTGTTAAACCTAAACAATCTCACAGAACACCAATACCAGACAAGGCCACTCTGTGATCATGATAGATCAAGACAAAAGCAGCACCATCCCATAATCATGTATGAATACAGGAAATACATGAACCTTGTCCAAACCACAAACATGATCAAACATTTCCCATCCTGGCTAATATAAATGGCTGTTGCTTCTTTACCAATGACGATTTTAGCTCAGCATCTTTCCTTCTGCCTTCTACATAAAACATTATTGTTTCCCAGCCATTGAATTGGTTCTGCTTTCTGACAGCATCAATTTAGAGCAAAGCCCTGCTTCCTTGAACCCATCCCTAGATTGCCTTTAAAAAGTCCAAGTCCTATAGCAAGCTCCACCTAACACTATTACTAAGATTTCTCATGGTTTCTCAAGGTATGATACTGCCTTCATTGCCACAAGAAACCCAACTTTGTTTGATTACAGGTATGTTCTCAGTGGTCTTTGGCTGGAGGGCACTGAAAGCACTTTAAGATTTTCAGGATAACCATGAAAAACTAAAACAGACCTTATTTCCAATCTAGTAAGGAGAAAAATATGAATGATGAGAAGGAAGAGAAACTCAATCCGAAGGAAATTAAGAAATAGGAAAAAAATTTGAAAGAAGCATAAATAGAAGGTATACAATAACCTTCCAACCCTAACCCTAATCCCTGACCAGCACCAGTGACAATCACTCGGTTACTCTGAGCTGTCCCTCAGCAGAGCATGCCCATCCACTTGGGGAACTCCGGGGTGACGGGGGGAGCACTTTGGTCCCGATAGAAACTATGTGTTGCCCAGTGATGCTGGAGGGAGCTACAAGGAGGAAGAGAGGAATGTTGCCAGTGACGCCAGCCACAGCCTGCCTCTGCCACAGCCACCACTGCCACCCAAGACAGAAGACCACGACACCCCTGCTCCCTTCATGTCCGGTCCTAGTACGGTGACCCAGCCAGGCCTTGGCACTGTCAGCACGAGCATGCAGGTCAGCATGAGCTCTTGCCAGCCATACAAAGTTCAAAGCAACGAAGACTTCAGTAAAAACAGCTTCTTCATCCCTGACAACGCCATAGACATCACCACTGGGACCAACTCATGTCTGAGCAATAGTGACCACTCCAGAGACCCAGGCTTCGGGCAGATGGATGAGCTCCAGCTGGAGGAGCTGGGGGATGATGACTTGCAGTTTGAATACCCTGCTGAGGAGATGGGCACAGCCGAGGAGGTGACTGAGCTGAGTGACGACAGTGAGGATGAACTGACTTTCGGAGAGAATGACAATCGGGAGAATAAGGCCATGCCCTGCCAGGTGCAAGAAAGTCCTAGAGCCCAACATTCAACTGATCCAGCAGCATGCTCGGGACCACGTGGACCTGCTGACAGGGAACTGCAAGGTCTGCGAGACCCACTTCCAGGACTGAAACTCCCGGGTGACCCACATCCTGTCCCACCTTGGCATTTTCCTCTTCTCCTGCGACATGTGTGAAACTAAGTTCTTTACCCAGTGGCAGCTGACCCTTCACCGACGGGATGGAATATTCGAGAACAACATTGTTGTCCACCCCAGTGACCCTCTGCCTGGGAAGTTGGGTATCTTTACAGGGGTGGCCTCCCCAGAGTTGAAATGCACTGCCTGCGGGAAAGCATTGGCCAAAGACTTCCACGTGGCCCAGGGCCACATTCTCGACCACCTAAACTTGAAGGGCCAGGCCTGCAGCATCTGTGACCAGCATCACCTCAACCTCTGCAGCCTCATGTGCCACACGCTGTCCCATCTTGGCGTTTCAGTCTTCTCCTGCTCTGTGTGTGCCAACAGTTTTGTGGACTGGCATATTCTGGAGAAGCACATAACTATGCACCAAAGCCTGGAAGATGCCCTCTTCTGCTGCCACTTGTGCAGCCAGAGCTTCAAGTCAGAGGCTGCCTATCACTACCACGTCAGCCAGCACAAATGCACCGGTGGCCTTGATGTACGCTCTGACTTCGGGCTCCAGCACCCGGCTCTCCAGAAGTGGAAGCTGCCAGCGGAAGAGTTTCTGAGCGAGGAGCTTGCCTTGCAGGGCCAACCTGGGAACAGCAAGTCCAGCTGCAAGGTCTGTGGCAAAAGGTTTACCCACACAAGCGAGCTCAACTACCACTGGCGGATCCACACAGGCGAGAAGCCGTACCAATATAAGGTGTGCCACAAGTTCTTCCGAGGCCACTTGACCATCAAGTGCCACCTCAAGATGCAATCGGGGGCCCTCATGTACTGCTGCAGTCTGTGGCCACTACAGTTCCACCCAAGAAGTCAGGTCTTCCCTGTGGGGCAGAGAGGACAGGGAATTCCTTTGACCTAGTCATTTGTCATTTCGGCCGCCTCCCTCAGCCTTGTGTTTCCTGGTAGAGAGGTGGGCATGTCTCTGACAGTAGCAGCCTTGCCTTAATTTCTATCTGATCTCCCACCCAGAAGTGTCCGGCTGGTAGTGTAGACGAGAAGACTCCATGTGGTGGACTGTGAGCCCCGTAGGGCAAGGAGGACCTGCGTAGCTGGTGGTATGTAGCAGGGTGTGCGTTCTGACTGCCTGCCCCCAACCGGTACCTGTTGTTTACTTTGTGCAAACGTGTAGGAGCTTTGGCAGCTCACCTCTTATCTGCTGGAATTTATCCTTAACTGCAGTTGCATCACCTCCAGAGGGCGCTGTTGGCCGGCAGCTGGTTCAAGCTCTCCCTGGGTGACTGGAGAATGTCTCTGCCGGGTGGGTCGTGTTTCTGGTTCATGCTGCCGGTTGGATCCATTCCTAGTTGGTTTTCTGAGGGATTTTGCCAAGAGAAGTCTTGGGGGAGAGGGTCCTTGAACTTGTGTTCTCACAAGGTGGCACCTTAGTAGCTCATACTACCTCACACTGCTCAGGTGAGCTCTGGGGGTCCCTGGCCTCAGCCCTGATGCTGCCCCTGGTGGGACTCAGCAGTACCCCGGGCTGTTTCACAAGTAAGTGGTTTGAATGAACTCACAGAGCCTTTTTGGACATTAATATTTATTTTTTGTTTTTGTGTACAAGTTACCCAGCATCTCTTTTGGATAAGAGACTTTAGGGAAATGAGTTTCTCCCCAGCAAGCAGCCATATTCCAGAGAACAGTCCCGGCCGGAGATTTGGGGAGCAGGGATATAGTGAGAGGAGAACATGTCAGGCCTTTTAAACAAGCACATTCTTTCCTTCCTCTCCAGATGGGCTCTAGCATAATAAACCCAGGGAACCCTTTAGGCAAGGGCTGCAAGTTCTAGAAAGTTAGGACCAGTTATATTCCAGGCCTTTCATCCCCCTCCATCCTGTGGTGGAGGTTATGATAAGGACCTTTTTGCACAGTTTGGGAGCCCCGTACCCCATCCCCGTGTGTGTCAGTACAGGCTAGCCAAGCTCCATCCCTGTTGGACCTGCTGCCTCTCCCCCAGCCCTGAATTGATGAAGAGTTGGAGTGTGTGGCATTCTGGGCAGGGGGGGTGACCGTTGTTAGATGAAGGGACTTGTGCAGTAGCCAGTTGGAAGGCCCACCTTTGACCATCTCAACCCAACTTGGTGAGGTCCGCACAGGACATCTCATCAGGAAAATGGGGTTGAGACTTTTCATCGCTGACTGGCTTCTACTTTTCTTACACTGACCACTAGAAATGTAAGGAGACTGTCATCAAGCATCTGCTAAGCTCTTCAGCACGCATGATCCCTCCCAGACTCTTGGTGAGGACTGACTCTCGAATGGCTGGTTTGAGAGAGGTGGTAAGGACTGGAGCCAGTCAGGTAGCTGAGAGCAGGTAACTAAGCTGGAGAAACTCTTTTCCTTAGCGGAGGGCATTGTGGCTGCTGGGTGGTCTGTATACTTAACCTGAAACTGTGAAGTTTTCCCTTTTTGCCAGTAAACCAAAAAGCAGATCGTTGAAACTCTGTCCTTGAAACACTAGTTTAAAAAACTGCGCCCCCTGGTCCCCCTGAGGCTCAGTGGTTGATTGGGATGGCCAGTGGGTCTCAGCCAGATATGTTGTAGCACCAAGTGGCTCATGAGGCTCGCTGACCAAACCGTGCCCCTCTGGGTGTCCCCCACAGTCACACCTGAACCCCAGCACCCCCTCTGAAGCCATTTGCATCCTCTGCCTCTAGCTCACCCTTTCTGAATTGTTTTACTTGAAACCCTCTGTTGTGTAAAGGGCATTCTGGGATATCTGGTGGAAGGCATTCATTTTATTTTGCAGTGAGGGTCTTCTTTGACCTTGTATTCATTTGGTTTCTTGCCCCTCTCTCCTGGAGCCCAGTTTAGTACTGTCTGCAACACAGGCAAGCTGTGTCGCTCTGAGGTTCTTTTGGAGCCTCGAATGTCCTCTCTTCTCCCTTATTCTTGTTCTGTACTCAGGACCGGTGATGTCATTTGCAGAGCCTGTTTATTCACCAATTATTAAGCATTTCAAGATGGTGACTGTAGAACATTAAGCCAAATGCAGGACCATTTCCCACGTGTTTCCTAAGGGGAAAATGATAATACTTGTGTGGCACCCGGGAACACACAGCAGAGGCTGCTTATGGCCGGAGGAAGGGATGAATATCTTGACACTCTGGTGACTCGCTGATGACTCACTGAAGCCATGGTACCCGCTGGGAAGCTCTGTTGAACCTTAGTATTTGGTCTTAAGTGTTAAGACTCTGTAGAGTCCCTACAGTTGATGGTTGATGGCTAGAAAGGAAGGTGGTGTGAGGGTCAGGCCCAGGTGATCCTCTAAGAACCAGGAGATGGGCAAAAGTTCTTTTTGACTTTCTTCTGTTCTGATCTATCCTAGGACAGACCTTTGGGTTTAAATAGCTTTTTCCCAGTCAGGTTTTTTGCTACTGACAAATTTTCTTCCTCTGGCCTTCTGCTGTGTACTGTTACCAGACCTCCGACTACTCAACTTCCAAAGCAAATTTAAATCCCCTTATAGATGGACACTGAATTTCTTGGCGTGGGAGTGGGTTATGGGAGCAGTCTGTGCCCACCTGGGAATCTCCACATGCCGTTTTCCCTGAATCCTGTACCAGTGAGTCAGGACGCAGGGTGCACAGTGCTAGTTTCAAAGTGATTATGTATCATAAACTTAACATCGAATGAAAATGAAGCTTTTGATTTTGATGTTATCTTTAAAACGCCCTGTCCATTCAACCCACACCCTCACCTCTAATAGCTAAAGTCTCTTATGAAACAGAGAAGAGTTGTTGATGTCTAACTCCTTCCATTAAATTAATAAGTACTGACCTCCTAATATATAAGTGTTTACTATCTATTGCTGTAAACTTTTGTAAAGTTTTTTCCCAAATAGTAGATGTCTAAAAATCATTTTACATCTGATTCTTTTATATTCCATTGCTCAGCACAAAGTGTGGTTTTTATTTAGAATTTTTAAAAAAAGAAATACAAAAAGAAAAA
Organism: Carlito syrichta; assembly: GCF_000164805.1. Lineage (NCBI taxonomy): Eukaryota > Metazoa > Chordata > Mammalia > Primates > Tarsiidae > Carlito > Carlito syrichta. The sequence goes on from NW_007253531.1 coordinate 1,310,346, forward strand.
GAAGAAAAAAGAGAAAAAAGAAAAAGAAAAAAGAAAAAAAAGTCAAAAGGGAAAAAAGGAAAAAGAGAAAAAAAGAAGAAAAGAAAAAGAAGTCCAAGTCCTATAGCAAGCTCCACATAACACTATTACTAAGATTTCTCATGGTTTCTCAAGCTATGATACCGCCTTCATTGCCACAAGAAACCCAACTTTGTTTGATTACAGGTATGTTCTCAGTGGTCTTTGGCTGGAGGGCACTGAAAGCACTTTAAGATTTTCAGGATAACCACGAAAAACTAAAATAGACCTTATTTCCAACCTAGTAAGGAGAAAAACATGAATGATGAGAAGGAAGAGAAACTCAATCCGAAGGAAATTAAGAAACAGGAAAAAAATTTTAAAGAAGTATAAATAGAAGGTATACAATAACATATGTATAGTAGAAAAACACATCAAAATATCACAGTGACCTTAATCAACATACATTTATTATTAAAGTCTACAGATACAGGTCAAAGATTATCATTTTGGATAGAGAAATATTTAAAAAATGGAGTAAGCATCAAAATAAAAGACTGGACATAGATATGAAGAAAAACCTTTGAAAGAAAGATCTAAAATAATCTAAATATCTAAAATAATATTGGACACAATTGAGTATTGAGGGAAGAAGTGTAACTGGAAGTAAAATAGAATTTGTAATTGTGGGAGAAATGTTCACATAGAAGACTATTAGTTATCTTTACACATGTGTCTTCTACTCCCATAATAAAAAGCAATGGAATTTTAACTAGACACATTGCAGCCTTGAATAAACTTATTTTCCAGCCTTCCTTGCAGCTTGATGTAAGAAGAAGTAATGTGTGTGATAACTACTATGGTAATAAAAAATCAAAACCATGATATTTATAAGGAACAAAACTGAAGAAACTAGGCAATAGTTTAGTAAGGAAGAATCAGGGACAACACCCTATTTTTTTAGGGTCTCACTCTGTTCTCAGGCTGGAGTATATGCAGTGCTGCAATCATAGGACATTGTATCCTCTAACTCCCGGGCTCAGGAAATTCTCCCACCTTAGCTTCCTGAGTAGGTAAGATTACAGGCATGTACCACTGATCCTGACTAAGTTTAAAACATTTTTTTAAATAGAGACAGGGTCTTGCTATGTTGTCAGGCTCATCTTTAAATTCTGGGCTCAAGCAATCCTTCTGCTGTGGCCTTGCAAAGGACAAGATTACAAGTCTGAGCCATCATACCCAGTCTTATATTTAAATATGTGGAAGGCTGGCATATGGAAGAAAACTTGGGTTTGCTCTTTATGGCTTTAAAGAGTGTAATGGCAAAAACAGACCAAAAATTACAAAGAGGCAGAGTTCAACTCAATGCAATAAATGTGTTATAGGTTTTTAAACAGTTATAATTACTACAGTAAGTTTGTATATTCAAAGTTAGAATGAACTACTTCAAGGATTTCAAACTAAGCCCATAGAGTTTCTCATTAGGAATACTGTAGAAGGAAGTCAAGCATCAGATGATTGGTTCTACTAGCTATTTAATTTTAAGTCCATTCCTCAGAATGGCATCATGATATACCAACCAAATTCTGATTGTCTGTATATAAGTAGAAAACACTGAAGCAATTTCCTAGAAAACTCATAATTTTTTTTCTGTAAAAGAGCACTTCACAGATGATCCAGTTCAATATTCATATGACTGGGATCCTTTAGCCAATGTCATTGCATTCCAAAAATATGTTGTGGGATATATTTAGGGGCAATCATTTCAAGGAGATCAGATAACATGTACTCAAACATTTCTCTGAAAAGGTAGAATTTTCTATTAAAGGATTAAGATTTAGGCAATTAACTGCATTAATGGTTAATGATTTGGAGGGTGAACAGCTCCAAGTCTAAATTCATTTTTATGATAAGTCTATTTTATAAATTTCATCAATTCTGACTTCTCTCAGATTTTGATGTCATTTCATATACAACATGGAACTAATAACATCCTGTCCATCTCTCACCATAGTACTGAGAAAATTTTTTTAAAAGAGAGATGAGCCATTAAAAATGAGAAAAAATAAAGTTGACAAATGATTAGAAGCAGCATGTTTGTCTTTATTATCACTTTCTTTGGAATTAAAAAATTTGTCATCTCTCTCTCCATTAGAATAAGTGAAACTTCTGTCCATGTGCAAAAGTCATTTACATTATATGAACTATTAAAGATCTGACATTCAATGTCTTCTATGTTTTGACAACAATTCAATTTGGCTTTCCAATAGGTCTCGAAGCTTGTTGAATAACTTAGAATGTCCACACTATTCTGCAGTATGTGAAGTATGTTACAATTTGAAGTTATAGGAGAAATATGTTTTGGAAAACACCGGGCTTTTAAAAGATTGCACATGGTACTTTAATGTTAGCTATTTAAAGAGTTTCACAAATTAATTTACCTTGAAAATAACCAAGAGGAAGACAGAGAATATAGTATTTTTCAAAGTAATTTTTGTCAGAGAATTTTCTCTTTGTTAGAATATCTAATTACTATCTTCCAGGTCATATTTCTGATGTTGCCCAGTTTAGCAAACATAGGCTTATTTGGCTACTTCCCAAATATGTTTTTGAATGATTGGACAAAAACAGTATGAATATACTTATGGACTTGATATTGTATGTTGATTCTAGGAACCATTCCCACCCCTCTAAATTTTTCCTATACCACTGGGGCAAAGTCTGGAAACCACATTTCCCAGACTGTCACCAACAGGGTTTCAGCTAGATCCTGCCAATTAGAGGCACCTGCAAGAGATTTGGATGGCACTAGATCAGGGGGGCATTATTTTTCCTCTGGCATCTGCATCAAGAAGCATGGACATCATCATCAAATTGGAAATTTCCCGAAATCCACCCTCTGACTTTTATTGCCCCGGCCTTTAATGGTTGTGTGAACCTCTAATTCCCAGTATTAAACCTCTTCCTGCTGGAAATACCTAGAAAAGCTGCTGTTTTCCTAACCAGACTTAGCCAATCATCTAAGAGCATAGTCAAGGACAAAAAGTAAGGGTGAATAATAGTAGCCACAGGCATTTTAAAGAAAGTTTTGACAGCAGTGATTTATAGTCAGAGCAGAATTTTGAAAATTGGATTAAATATTGAGATTCAGAAATACGGGATTGGTAATGGAACAGCTGAGCAAATTCTGCTGAACATCTTCCTTGCTGCCAAGACAAAACAGGCACAAATAGACAGATTCTGCAATATGATTAGTGGAATTTTTCAACTTATAAAAATGGACCATCATAAATATTCTTAAAACCTGAACAAGATGTCAGACACCCCCCCATCAAATTAATGTGACCACAAACAAGATGATAAATTAGTCAAATGTCAAGCTTAACAGTCTAAATCATTGCCAAAAGTTAAGCGTATTCCTATAACAAAAGACCCTGGTGGCTATGTCAATGAATGACTCCCTTGCTATTATTTCATTTCAAGGATTTAATTATTTTCATCCTCTCAGATTTCAGGAAATCCCAACTATTTTTAGATGCTGCAAATGTTGCTGAACATGGGCTCTGAGAGCCTAAGGAATATATTCAAATTTTTCTTAATATACTCACTGCAAGAAACGAATCAACTTGATCATATTCAGGCTTCTGGCTTGTAGAGTAGTTCTGCACAAAGAAAAGTAAAAAATAAAATAAAAAAGTCAATTACAAAGAACATAAAAATCACATGGTACCAGAGTAATTTTAAAGTCTTCAGAGGCGCTAGGTCATCTTTCTAACGTAGTTTCTATCCCATGTCAAACCAAATGCATATTAGAATGCATACATATCCCACATTTAATATAAATGTTTTTGCTATGTACTATTTAAACAATTTTTATAATTTTGGTTTTAAAATTATTTGTCTTTGCATAATTTATTTAATTTGTCATTAGACACAACATCTCAGCAATCATGCTGCATATTGAGAGAATGCAAACTTAAATAGTTTTCAAATGTAATGAAGTTTTCTTTCTTTTAGTTTTTTTATATAGTTTAAAAATGTGGGGTACAATTCAGGATTAGGTACTTAAGTGGTCATCATACAGGTGAAGTTTGTGCCTCCCATTAGTCCTCACTTCACCTGGTTTGGGATCAGATACCCTTATTGATGTTATGTGACCTGTCCCCCTACCTTCCCTGGCAATGTGCTGCTACTGCCAATTCCTTTCTTGTGGTTATGATAAATTATCAGGATCTACTTATGAATGAGAAAGTGTGGTACTCAGTTTTTTGTTTTGGTTATACATCACTGAGTAAGATAGACTCTAATTCCATCCAAGTTGCTGCAAAGTCCATAATTTTGTCCTGCTTTGTGGCTGTGTAACATTACATTCCATTGTATATATGTACCCCATTTTCTTTATCCAGTCCACCTTTGATGGGCAGCATGGGCATACATGTTTTTGCTATTGTGAATAGCACTGCAATAAACGTGTGTACATTTTGTAGAATGATTTGAGTTCCTCCAGGAATATTTTCAGAAGGTGGATTGCTGAGTCATGTGGAAGGTCAATTTTTAGATCTTTTAGAAATTGCCACATTGTTTTCCACAAAGGTTGTACTAATTTGCACTCCCACCAACGGTGTAGAAGCATTCCCTTTTCTTCACATCCTCTCCAGCATCTGTTGTTTTTTGAGTTATTAATGATGGCCATCCTGACTGGAGTTAGGTGTATCTCAGTATTTCTTTGATTTGCATTTTTGATGATTAGTGAGGCTGAGCATTCTTTCATGTATCTGTTTGCTACTCATATGTCTTCTTTTGAGAAGTGCCTGTTCATATCTTTTGCCCACTTTTTAATAGGGCTGTTTGGTTTTCTTTTTTCCTTTTGGCAAATTTGATTTTTTTTCTAGATCCTAGATGTCAGATATACAGTTGGCCAATATTTTTTTCTCCCATTGAGTGGGGACACAGCCCAGAAGTTTTTCAGTTTGATGAGGTCCCACTTGTTTATCTTGACTCTTATGGCTTTGAGGGTTTTGATCAGGAATTGGCTGTCTATTCCAATTTCTGTAAGGGTGTCTCCTGCATTTTCTAAGATTATTATAGTTTCAGGTCTTTGATCCATTTAGAGTTGGTTTTTGTGGATGGTGTTAGGTAGGGGTCCTGTTTAATTCTTCTGCATGTGGTCAGTCAGTTTTCCCAACACCATTTATTGAATAGCCTCTCATCTCCCCAGTGGTTGTTGGTAGAAGCTTTGTCAAAGATGAGTTTGTTGAGAAATTGAGGTAATGAAGCTTTCATAAACTATCAAAGTTAACAATAAACTTAACATTACAGTATGTTTTGGAGACATTCACTGAAATGTAACTTTTGATTTTGCTCTTCTCCTTTTCATATCGTAGAGTGAATAATAATTTTTTCATATCTCAGATATTTCAGAGGCCTTTGATGAGCTACTTAGTATGAGACATGAAACTATCAATAAACAATTTGCAACTTGGTCTAAGAATGTGAATTTATATGGTCACCTAAGTAACAGCTGAAAAGTCTTTTTCCTAATCAAAGCTACTAGAAGGGGATAGGAGAAACTGATTTGTCATTCTTCTCTCTTTGCAATCCATTTGGAAGTCAACCTATCTTCTAATATTGTCCTGCAATCAATGTCTTCATTTTCACTTCTTGCAAAAGAGTGGTGCTCTCCCTCCTACCTGGCTGCTACCTGACTTCCTGACACCTTCTAGTCAGTTCCTGCCATGCTTTAGAGCTTCACCAAGCCCAATTTGGTTAATGAGGAGCTGGAGGGCATCAACAATGGTCTGGCATTCCAAACATTGTCACTACACAGATGGAAGCACCTAGTTAAGTTGACAGTCCTCCTAGCTGACACCACAGGTCTTTTTCTGTGATTTCACTAAATTTCTGAGAGAGCAGGTGTTTTGATCATTGTCTTCCAGGGTAGGACAAATTGGTTTCAACCACTAATAATCATCACTTTTATAAGAGTAATGTCTGGATGGATATCAGTTTCAATGAAAAATGTTATTCTTCTCCATCATTTATTCGTCTTTCTAGCACAGTAGCTGCTAACAAGATGTCTGTCTCCTTATGAGAGGGAACTTTTATCAAAAAGCTACTTTGTGCCCCAGGCACTATGTGATGTGCAGAATATAAATTCTAATCTAATTATCATAAAAATTCTATTAAGTAGGTATTTTCATTGTCTCTATTCATAATAGAGGCAACAAAGTTATCAACTTGTAAGTAGTCATTTTTAGATCCTTTGTTATGAATCTAAACCTTCTGATATCAAAGCCCATCTGTGTCCCATTTTATCACCACTACCTTTGTTTACAAAGCTCTTTCACATGTAGTATTTCTTTTTACAACAGATATAAGTCCGTCATTTTAAGGGTATTGGGAGTTGTAATTTAAGTATTTTTAATTAGCCTTTTTCAATGTTCTGACATAAAGATATTACATAGACTTCACAAGACTGTCCATTAAAAATCTCTAGGTTGATAGAGTACATTTTAGAGTAATTTATTCTGAACTTGGTTTGGTCAGATACAGATGAAATTTCAATAGCCTGATCCAAAGAAATATGTTTTGCTATTCAGTAAGTTAAAATGTTATAATGACCTCAAGAACCATTCTAAAGATAGTATTACATACTGTAGATGCTATGTGAGAAACAAAGAAACAGACTTGATGAAGTCTATTTTTAAATTATTATTAGTTAACAAAACAAATTTGTGCTATCCTGGAAGGCAATTATCAAGAGGGCTGCTCCCTCAGAAAAGTGGTGAAATAGTAGAAATGACCAATGTTGTCATTTAGGAGGGCCATCAGCTAAACAATGACATATTATTATTATTAATAATATTATTTTATTATGTATATTTATATTTATGTTATCATATATGGAGTAATATTTACAAAACGTGTTTGTGTGTGTGTGTGTGTGTGTATGTGTGTGTGTGTGTGTATAAAATGGTAACGTATAATGAAAAATAATCAGGTCACTCTCAGACATACCTACAACACCAAACAAGAAAAGACAAAAAAGCAATTTCTAGTAGGTTTTATGAAAAATATGACGTCAAAAGTAATAGCCAACTAAGTGTTGACTTATAAGTAAGAAAAAAAATGTGCAGGTATTGAAGTACAGACAGCATGTAATATTTACGTGGTATTTCTGAAGAAAATATTTTGATATTTTTTCAACTTACTGAAATTACATAAAAAATAAAAGTTCAAGAATGAGGACAACATAGAATAAAGCATTTGGAAATAAGCACCAAAGCCAGTTGGTGGAGAAATATATAAATAATTGTTTGCAATAAAGTTAGAAATTGGAACTCAAGAGTCAAAAATAAGACTTGAAAGAAAATACCATTATTGTAAAAATACAACAATAATATAACTCTGAACATAATTTTAACAAGACCAAGAAGGAAAGAGGTAAATGATTAGGGAAAGTAAACATGCTAAATGTCTTGTCTCTAAGAGGAAGGAAATGCAAAAAATTCAATTTCACCATGACTGATAAACAGCAAGAAAATAGGTTAAGAAATGATTTTGAAATAATTAAAGTTAGCAACTAGAAAAATTATATAACATAATTTCCCAATTTATTTTTCACAAAACACTATCCAAAGAAAAATGCATGGACTATGAAAGGGATATTTTATAACAGAAAAAAAGCTTAGAATGTATAATAGTATTATAAATGTCATGAATCTTTAGTGAAAATTCTGATTCAGACCTCTGTATGTGTCGATAGGGCATATAAACTGGCCACTTTTACTACAAGAGAAAGGTAAGTATGGGAAAGGGTAGCCAATAACAGTCCTAGGACCTGTTATGTGTTAAGAAATAATTTATTTAAAGTCGCCAATATGCACACTGGAAGACATTCTGGTCTATTTCATTAGAGACGTGCCTTCCAATATTTGAATTCTAACTCTCTTTACTAGCAACCAGTTTTCATTAGATCAAATATAAGTTCTTGCCCCAAAGAATGTGTAAAACTCAATCTCCCCTACATAAATCATATCTGCTACCGAGATAACTGAAATGGTTCCCCATTTGTCCTTCATCTTGTGTTTGTGTGTGCATGCACCTTTGTGTGTCTGAGTGAGTTGGGGAAGATAGATGGGTAAAGAAGCTTCAGTTAGTCATCAATTAACACCCCATTTTTATGACAACTTTTCACATCTGCCCTCTACTCTGTCTGCTAACCTTCTGAAGCCCTGGTAGAGCATGTGGTAGTACATGTAGGTAGAACTATTCCCATATGCTTTGTGATTCCCAGATATTTACTGAAATTTCTCATTCATCATTGAAACCCTCCTCTCCTTGCCATCATGTCATTATTTTTTTCACAGTTTTTAATTAATTAATTTATTTTTGTAGGGTGTCAGGTGAAAGAGAATGCAAACATACATGCTTATCTTGAACATGAAGAAACCAAGAGTACTCTTAGAAGATATATCTCTTGCAATGAGCAAAGTTTGTCTAGTTGTTTGTTTTGAATCTGAGGTTCAGATTTCAAATAGGTTGACTTCAGTTGTCAATCTTTTGTTTAAAGTCAGACAAATTAAATTAATTTTAATTTCAAACTATATATACAATTAATCCCAATGTGATTAAGTCCTTGCTTCCTCCCTCCATTCTTCCTCCCTACTCCCTGTTCCTCTCTTTCTTTCTTTCTTCAGATTTCTGTTTCTCTATAAGCCATCTATCCACCTAGTCTATTTAGATAAAAATTTATTTGAGATTATCATTTTTGCCGAGTTTTTATTAATTTGTTGTTTTTGTTTTCCTTCTCAAAAAATAATTATGCATATATTCAATTAAATAATGAAATAATTATTATTAAAATAAGAAAACCTGTAAAATTCTCTTGACTGACAATTTCACATAGTAATTTATCCTACAGCATAATAAAATAACCGCTAAAGGAAGTGCGTACAAGCATATTTGTAGCAATTGATTTTTATCAACTAAAAAAATGAAAAAACTGAACATTAATAGAGGATTAATTAAATTATGGTGCAGTTAATCTATGAAATATTATGCAGTCATTGAAAATAATCATCTAGTCATATATATTGGCAATGTAATGTAAAAAGACCTATTATAGTGTGTTCTTTAATGTCTGTGAATATATGCTTAGAAAAAGTCTGAAATCATAAATACCAAAATATTAGCAGAGGTACTGTATGGGTGATAGTTTAGTTTTCTACCTTATGTTTTCTCTTTTCTTTATTGTTATTTTTTGTGTTACTCATACTTAGACAGTAAGCCTATTTTTTCTTTGAAAAAGAGGGGTTGGGAGAACACCAACGTATATGCCCACTGGAAGAAAATGACAATATTTATGATAGTAACCAATACTATTTTCAAAGATGCTGGCATCTTTGTATTTTTCTTCACAATATACCTTGAATGCTTGAATATAAGATAAACTCTTCTTACTGTTTTTTCCTTGTCATTGTTTTTCCCTTAGCAATACAGCTATCACTAAACACATTCCATCTTATTTGATGGGGTTAAAAACACATAGAAATATTTTAAATTGTTTGCTATATTGAGTATATATCAAGTGTATTACAAAATAATAACATTTCTTGTGAATATTATGGCATCTAAAAAAGAAGCAAACTGAAGTGATCCTTAACAATTATACTCTTCATTAAATTGCAAAACATTTATATAATCTATACATTGAAATGAATTCAAGTACATTTTGTGAATATTCTTCTCTGGGCCTCATTAACAGACTTTGGTTCTCTTTCTACTTTTGCATATGACTGCTCATTTTATAAACACTTTCCTCAATGATGTTAGCATTATCACAATTGTTAATGTGTTTTTTATTATCAATCTGAATTTCTTTCCTATATTTGGTGCCATAACTTTCTTTGAGCACTGCTATGCATATATTTTCATGTTCATGTTTAAGTTACCTTTGCTGAAACACTAAATAATGTCTGCAAAATCCTGTAATTCCATAGAACAGAATTTGAAAAACTATGTTTAAAAACTCCCACATATTTTCTTCATAGTCTCCCAATTCCTGCAATAATAAATCATTGTCAGTGGTTTGCTCTTCCTCTAAGTCTTCAGAAGGATACAGTCTTTCATTAGTTTTGGCAGTTTCTTTTCCATAATTCCCAGCTGTCTTGTTTATTTTCCCCATTTATTTAGGTATTTAGATCTGAAGGAGCTATGGTTTTTCTTTGGCCGTACAATCTGTCCACTTGGGTGCTAGTCAAATTTCTATCTTATATAGCTGAAATGGCAAATTAGTGATACCCATAGTCCTTTGTCTAGTAGTCTTTTCCCAGTTCTTCTGTGCTTACTGGAACAAAATAGCTATTTTCCCTATTGTCCTCATTTCCTTGCATCATAAAGAAAACAGAGCTAATAATAATAATAAATTGATAATAACGATAAACTAAAATTTTTAACCTATGCAATTTATATTTTTAGGAATATTTGTTACTGCCACCCTCCCCCCCACTACTCAATTATTTTCTTGGAGTTGTAGGATTTTAAAGAGTTAGAGGAAGAAAAGTACCAATAGGAATGGCAGACAGTGAAAGGCATACCAGCCTATAAAAGTGCAGACATTCTGTAGACAGGCCTCCTCACTTCTGATCAATACTATCCTTAGTATCACATGTTCTCACTCATATAGTGGACCTTGAACATCCAATGTAATACTATAAGAAAATGACTGACAGTGGTGGGAAACTATGGGGTGGGGAGGGGAAGGGAGATGGGATTAACGGAAGTAAGTATCTGTTTGGGGATGGGGAGACACTTCTTATCAACAAGGGTGCCTGAATGGAGCATATCTGTATAACTAACCCTCAACTGTACCCCACAATATCATTAAAAAATATTGATTAAAATAAAAAAATAAATAAATAAAACAAAACAACAACAACAAAAACAAAACACTGTTACATGCAGAAAATGACACCATAATTAAGATCAAAAGTAAAAAAAAAAAAAACCTGGTAAAATGCATTTGCAATACATATCAGAGGCAATATGATAAATTTTTACCAATATAAAGAGCTCCTATGATCAATAAGGAAAAAAGAAATCAATGGAGAAACTAGGTAAGAAGCATGAATAGATAGTTCTTCACAAAGGAGAAACAATTGCCTTTTAAAACATGTAAAGAAATCTCATTCATAATAAATAAAACATAAAATTTATACCAAAAAAAGAAAAAAAGGATGGACAGTGGTGATAAACTACTGGGAGTAGAAAGGAGGAGAAGGGAAGATAAGGGAGGTGGGATTAACGGTAGTCAATGTCTGTCTGGGGAAAGGGGGCACACCTCATCAACAAGGGTACCTGCACAGTGAATATTTGTATACCTAACCCTTAACTGTACCCCACAAAACCATAATAAAAAATACTGATTAATGAAAAAAAAATACTATCCTTGAGCTTCTGGGAAGCAGATGTATGGGAAGGAAGGTTCAGATTTTACCCCGAGTCAGGGCGTCTTTCTACCTACAGGCTCTTCATGGCCAGAATCCTGCCCAGGTTTCTACAATCACTTCCTACCACCACTCCCTCTCAAATGGCTTATGGTCCAATTAGTTTGAACTACATGTTCTTCCTTAATATCCTATTTCCTGCTAGATGAACTCTGAGGAAGCTTTTCTCTTATTTACCATTATATCCCAGCTCTTGAATTTGCCTGATATATAGCAATAGCTTCACAATATTTTTGAAACAATAAACGAATACCTCTATGCCTTGTCTCTTGTATATTTTTTCCTTTAATGGACTTTCCTACACTTTTCTGTGACGTAGGAGCCTTCTCTTTATTAAAATTAGCTTGTGCCATCACTTGTGAAGATCATACCGTATATCACCAAATAATGTTAGTTATTTTTTCATCTATTATAATACATATCATAGTATTATAATTGTTCCTTTGCAAGTCTAATTTGCCCACTGGCCCACCAGCCTGAGGGCAGTAATCATATTAATTTTATCTTTGAGACCCCAAGCATGATGATACTTAGTAAGTGCTTAATAACTAATTGTTGGATAAAATGTCTTCTAAACCCAAATGTAATATTCTTTTCCATTAACAACAATAAAATAATAAATGTTTATTTTAACATAGTGGTTCAGAACCAGACCAACAGAGATTGAATCCCAGTTTTACTCCTTAATAAATGTTATGCTTTGGGGTATCTTATCTACTCTTTCTGTTCCTCATTCTCATCTGTAAGATGAAGGTAATAATAGTACCTGTCTGGTATGATTAAATTAATATATGAAAAATGATTAGAATAATGCCTGCCATCTAGAAAACATCCAATGCCTATTAGCTATACTGTTATACACTTACAATGCAACAGACCCTATGTAAGGTATTTTATTATATAATTAGTTCCTCACAGCAATGCTAAAGGTATTGTTTTAAAGATCATAAGACTGGGGCAAAGAAAGATTTGTCAATATATTTGTTATAGATCATACAATTATTCAGTGTTGAAATCTGCCCAACTTCTAACTTCATACCACACAAATTTCTACAAAGCCTTAAACATGCATCAGAGTTTATATTCTATGAGTTACAAATTATTCATGTTCTTGGAAGTGTTTTTGTTTCTTCTCCACCATACCTACTCACAGGCTGCATAGCATTATATTTGAGAGCTGGCTGGGGTGCTACAGTCAGACTGAGTTCTAACCCTAACCTAAACATTTTACTAGCTAGTGATCTTGGTTAGTCTCTGAACTTCTTAATGCCTCAGGTTCCTTTTTGTAAATTGAGCACAGTAATATCAACCTCAGAAGGTTATTTATTCTTAGGATCAAATGAGATCAAATATGTGTAACGTGCTTAGCAAAATGCCTGGTGCACTCAAAGCTCAATAAAAGTAAGCTATCATCGACCACTGGTTGTAAACTTTGTTTATTTTAGTAGCTTTTAAAATTTGCATTGCAGAACTTATTTACTTTATTCATAAAATCTGGGGGGTATACCATAGTTTTCAGAGTATTCCCCTGAACAACACCACCTCCCTCTTAGGTTGATTTAGGCACATCTCCCCTACTCTCTCCACATGTGGAATATATCTCTATTCTCTGATATGGGAAATGATCCTTGGATTCTACCCTTATGAATGACAAAGGAAAAAGAGAGAGAGAGGAAAAAACACATTTTAAAAGGCATCCAACTGCATAATGAGCCATTCTGTATCTTTATCTGCGTCCCTAGAACTCAGGGTGCTTGTCCAAGGAAAGATGGCACTAGCAATGCTGCAGTCTCAATATCACTATGCAGCAACACCATTGGATAGTGGTACGCTGGTAAACATGTAACAATTAACTGTTCAGGCAAAAAAACCTTAATCTGTAAATTGTGCCAGTTTCTGTGGTGCAAATGCTCCTACTTTGACCAGTTTCAAGTTACCAACATGGCATCACTGAATGTGAAGTTGAGAAGGGATGTGCAATAGCACCCCATTATATAGTATTTCTACCATACAAGTAAAATAGATGTCAATCGCATCTCGAGATAATAGATAATAGCAAAATGTCAAATAATTAAGACTTGATGGGTTATATTGATAATATTTTCTTTCTTTTTTTTTTTGAGTTGGAGTCTCACTCTGTCACCCAGATTGGAGTGCAGTGGCCGCTCCCGGCCACCGCAGCCTCGACCTGCTGGGCTCCGGCGATCCTTCCACCTCAGCCTTCCAAGCAGCCGGAATTATAGGCATGCGCTACCACGCCTGGCTGATTTTTTGATTTATTGTAGAGATGCGGTCTTGCTGCCCAGGCGGGTCTCGAACCCGTGGGCTCAGGCAATTCACTCACCTCAGCCTCCCAAAGGCACGGAATTACAGGCTGAGTCACCGAGCCCAGCTATTAATTATATTTTAATTAAATAATTTATAAATTGTAAGTCTATATCGTTTCATTCTTATTGACTGCACTTAAAAACCTGCTCCAAAAATTCCAGATAATGTAGCATTGGCTTTCAAAAGTTGCTATAAGCTGACCCTGGCACACAAATATCTTTGGAGGTAGATTGAAGTGTTCTGGGCAGAGAAAGATTGAAGCTTATAATAATGTATTGAACTTCTTTTTGTAAAGGATGCTTATATCTATGTAAAATGAATATTTATTTAGAAGTGAATTAATCAAGAAGATAATATTCACTTTGAATGCCCATAACCTCTCCAACACCCCTGACAGGAGACAGTATGTAGGAAAGGAAGTCAGAATAAAATATCTGACTTTTACAAATTTTCCAAAAACATGTGATTACGTGAACACATCACTAGAACCTCTCCCAGGGCCTTGGGATTCACACAAGAGCTGAGCTCAATGGTAACCCCATCTCTGATTCTGAATGATCAGAACTGAGCAACTTCAATTATTTAGGTATCAGTGAGGGCATTATATACCCTGATAACTTATGAACCTCTGGGGAAACTTAGGAAAAGGAGACTGAAAACTGATACACCTCTAGGAAACAACAGGTCACACAAATTCCTAAAGTAGGTCTGGGATCTGTAGCTAACAAAGTAGTACATTCCCCGTTTAAAGCAGGTGCCGGGTGTTAATCTCAGGATGATTTTTTGTTAGGGTATACTATGGGTCCAGTATTATGATATTCTGGTATTTAAGAAGAAACCAGGAATCTGTAATTTTATGTGAAATCTCCTGATTTCTAAATACTGGCAACTAACTAAATTAAAAAATTTCTTGAAGGTCAAACAAAACTGGGGCTGCCAATTTGCAAACTAGATAATAAAAAAATAAATAATGAGTGCAATGCTTTGTCTACATCTTTCACCCTGACTATCCCCAAGCCCTTACCCCTGGGACCTAGGGAAATAAACACTGTAATAACAATTATTAGGCAGTGCTATAATTGCTTGTCAGTGGGTTTGTCTCTCAATTAGATCATGTATTCTTGGATATTATGGCTGATGTGTTTTTCTCTTTGTTTCCCTGGTGCACAGAATACCTGGCTGATAGCACATAGCACTAAGTATTGCATATAGATTTAGGGTAGCATAGAGTTAATGAGTATGGGCTCCAGGAGCAAACTGCCTATGTTAGAATTCCAAGTACTATATTTATGAGGTGTGTGTCTTTGGATAAGTTACTTTACCTTGCTGTCACTAAGTTTCCTGGAAATTATCATCAAGTATCACAAATAGAGATTTTTTTCTAAATACAACTATTATTCATACTGTTATTACTAATATAATAAATTTTCAATAAATATTTAATTAATACTTTTCAATTTTAATCATATTAGTTATTTGTAATTATTTTGATATGGAATTACATACTCCCCCTAACATATCTTATGCAAATTGGTAGAGATAAATTTATTTGGATTAAACTATGGCTTCTGTGAACTTGACCTGAATAAAACTTGGACCTATAAAAGCATTTTCATGGGGCACGTCTATGGCTCCTTTTAAATTGTCTACTGGTCTGATTAATCTGGGACATGACCAACATTTTCTTCCAAAGACATTGAGTTCAAAAGTGGAGAAATTCTTTGTCCTGTAAAGAAAGGTAGGCGATTAGAGAGGAAAATGGTTATCTCATTTTTTAATAATACATCTTTCTCTCCAACCAAGCTGAGTTTTACAGCAGGTGCTAATTCATATTCCTATCTTAACACCTAGCATGATGCTTGTCATGCAGTGGTTCTTATTAAGCTTTTGATATAAAATAAAGAGAAATCCCAAACACTTTCCATTTCCCACTGAAAAGAGCCTTTGGGGAGGAGAAAATGAGCTAATATTTATTGAGCTCTTACTGTGGGTCAGATCATTTGCTAAATATGTTACAAAAAGTCATTTAAAACCTTTAAAAATGCTGATTTATTGTCCCTGTTTTGCAAAAGAGAAATTGAAGTCTAGAGAGATCACATGACTTGCTCAAGTCAATGCCATTAGCAACTAAGGAGCTAGTATGCATCCAAATCCAGAGTCTACGCTCTTTCCACCATGAACTTAACTATGTTTTCATTTAAACTCAGCATTGAAAATTTTAACTGATCAGCAACTGTATTAAAAGAAAATACATTATTGAGGGTATCATTAAGTTAATTACAAAAATAATTAGTGACGCTAACTATTGAAATTTGTACTGATCTTAACTAAAGCAGTTATGGTTCATCTCTGTTGAAAACCCCTGCAGTGTGTCAGGGAGTCAATTAGGAGCATTTGCTACCTATAACAAAGTAAAAGTATCATTTTTATGCTTAAGTTAGATACAGATGATCTTAGATAATGTCAGAAAAATGTGTATTGGATTTCAATGGCTGGAACATAAAACATGAAAGAACTGTTGAAGTGTTCTGGGAGTCTTTGAAATACAAGTCTGTCATGTCAAACCCTGCACCCCCCACCCCCAGTGGCTTCTTTATTGAAGTTTTTTGTGTTTTTGTTTTTGTTTTTTTTTGAGTTGGAGTCTCGCTCTGTCGCCCAGACTGGAGTGCAGTGGCCACCTGCTGGGCTCTGGCGATCCTTCTGCCTCAGCCTTTCAAGTAGCTGGAATTACAGGCGCGCGCTACCAGGCCCGGCTTATTTTTTGATTTATTGTAGAGATGAGGTCTCGCCGAGTTGCCCAGGCGGGTCTCGAACCCGCGGGCTGAGGCAATCCACTCACCTCAGCCTCCCAAAGGCACGGGATTACAGGCTGAGCCACCGAGCCCGGCTTTATAGAAGTTTTAATGTTCCTCAAAGGTCTGACTTTTGGCCTATCTCTATACCTCATCTCTCCTTCAAAATACCACTCCAGGCCTAACTGAAATTTCTTCATTATGCTCTCCTCTGCTTCAGAAGGATCTTTTCAAAGTTGTTCTTCTGCTCCCCGACTTTAATCAATCAACCCATTCTTATCCTTCAAGTCATCTCAGACCCAATATCACTACCAAGAAAACTTCTAGAAGCCCAAGAATCAGGGTTAGGCACTCAGACGTGTGCCTGTACAACTAGTTACCCCTTCCCAGTATAGCCTTCATCTCACTTTATAGCTATTGTTAAACTGTTTTCTTCTTTCCTTTCATCCTTGAGAATTATCTGCAGGCTTTGGAAGGATAAGAACTATGTTTACGTTACTCATCAGTGACTCTCCATCATCTTCTAAACAACGTAGCAAGAAGTATGTACATATTGTGTATCTACTGAAATCATTTCACTGGTAGATAAATGAAATAACTCATATTCTGGCTTCAAAGTTAGGAAAACTAGCAAGTATCTGTGTAATATTAATTTATGATTATAGATGTTAATGGTAGATTTCTTCCATCCAGTAAAATAAAAGCAGATTAATATCTTAATTATAGATTTGCAGGGCTGGAAAAGGTCTTGGAAATAGTAAGTTTAACTTTGCTATTTTCCAGAAAAGGAAACTGGGTCTGATAAAAATAAAATAACTGAGCCTGAGTGCATGACCCCTTAGACCATCAACAAATATGTATTCACTGGACACCTAATATATAACAACTAAGCACTTCACTGGGCATTGGTAAATAAAGAGAGAGGACACAAAAAAAATATCTCTGCCCTCAGAGATAATACAGTCTGGTTGGGAAAACAAGATGTTCATATATCAAACAATTAAAGGACAATGAGAAACTATGTTATTAGGTGCTAAATTAGGCAGAACAGACAATAAATGCTATAGCCATTCAAAATGAAGGGAAAGATAAATAACCAAATGAGCCCAGATTGATCACTTACTACCTCGTGACTCTTCTTGGAATTCTTTCCTGTGTTTATAACTGAGTGTCTCCAATGTCATGGCCAGCCCTTTCAGAAAAGGGACATGTTTGTTACTTTCATACATCCCTTGCCATGGATAATTAATTAGCAGTTGAAGAGAACTGACTTAGGCTGTCACTTGGGCTTACTCCTCAGAAAGCACAATGTTCTCTTCTATTTAATGATAAGAGTTTGTCAAAATAAATGAATAAAATATAGCATTAATACTGTATTCAACTTTTCTTAATCTTCTCAAAGAGTCACCAGAGATGACATTTTTCTGATTCTGTACGCACGCCCCCCCCACACACATGCATGTATACACACTCACATTCACAGACCACTTGCAACCCTATGCATCTTTAAAAATATTAACAATAAAGGTTGGGCACAGTGACCCAAGCCTCTAATTCTAGCTCTTTGGGAGACTGAGGCAAGAGGATTGCCTGAGCCCAGGGTTTCAAGGCCAGCCTGAGAAACTTGGCAAGACCTCGTTTCTACAATAAATTAAAAACTTGGCCAGGCATGTTAACACATGCCTGTAGTTCCAGCTACTTGGAAGGCTGAGGCGGAAGGATCGCCTGAGCCCAGCAGGTCGCCTGAGCCCAGCACGAGCATGCCACTGCACTCCAGCCTGGGCGACAGAGTGAGACTCCAACTCAAAATAATAATAATGTTCCTGGGTGACAGAGTGAGACTACAACTCAAAATAATAATAATGTTCCTGGGCGACAGAGTGAGACTCCAACTCAAAATAATAGTAATAATAATAATAATAATAAAACAGTGACGAGTTGCTTTTGTGTACTTAACTAATACATTGCTCTTTAGAATTGTAACCTCAAGTCCTCCTGCAGATTTCTTCCACCTGATCTTTCAATTAGAACATCTCACTATTCTCAGTAATCTTTAGACAGCATTCCTTATCATCTAAGGTTCCAGGAGTCTTATAGGTGTTCCTAGCACTTTCAGAAGCTGGGGTAGATGAGGGAGGATGAGGGAAGCAACAGACTGTATTTTCCCTGTGTGTGTGGGATTCCTCCATCCTTAAAGCCAAACAAGAAAATGGCTCAATACTCAATATTTTCCCTTAGACTCAATTCCTTGTTCTTTCCAACCTTTCCTCAACTTCCCAGGCCGAATTTGTAGCTTCATACTTTGTACAGTTGTAGTTCTCTATGGAAACATCTCAAGATATTTCACATAGAATTGATTGATCACAGGGTTTTTTATTTGCTAATGCATAACTTCTTGAAAACAGATTTCTGCAGTTGACTTTTTACTCTAGCTAATTCGCTGACATGTTGTAGACCCCAAATATGTTTTGCATGAATGAAGACAGTGGTCATTTCAGCTTAATTTTCATTAAATGTGTTTGTCTAATTCTTAAGCAACTTTCTTTACAGTAGTCAAAGCTCATTGATCTTCTGACATAGGCAGTCTGATTTTGAACAGATCATATTTCTTTTCAGGAAAGTATTTTAAAAGGGGACTATAACATCGGTATTTAAACAAAGAAAAAATGAGAATTTTTAAATTATGCTCTAAGCCACCAGAGAATATAGTACAAGTTATAGAGTAAACCAGGTTTTATCAAAGCTTTCTCTCAGAACACATTGCCTTTCTTCCCTCCTGGAAGCTCTGCTCAGTGGTCTGGTATTTTGAACATTGACTTGACCTGTTTTGAGTTGTTAGTCTGACCCTGAGTATAACCAATAAAACATTCATAACCTCCTCTTAGGTACACATATTTTTATGATTTTGATATGGTATATACACACCACAGAAAAAAATACAACAGCATGATTTAGATGGAATGGTACCACGTGGTAACTGGCCAATAAACCGTGAATGCAGTGTAATGTAGACAACTGTAAAATAATAAGTCTAGAGACAATGAACCAAAACAGGGAGTCCATACTAAGCTGCAGCAATGCAATGCAGTGATCAGAAAAGTGATTTGGGGATTCTTAAGTGATAATGCTAGAAGCTAGAAATGCAGAACTATTTGCTAGCTAAGGAAAAACCTTTTGTGATGTGCAAAATACAAATCAAATTAGATAGTGGAAATACTATGAAGACAACAGAGCATGTGGTCCTATCACCATTTCACCAGAGAAACATAAGCACAACCAATTTCAAGTTGGTCAGTTACAGAGCTATGATAGTTTAACATATTTAAGTCAGATATTAGAAAAAGCTTTTGACCCTATGGGTTGTGAAACACTGAAATTACTTAAAAGAACAACAGCAATATATTATTTTATGTGTTTTTTTTCACTTATAGTGTTTTCACACTAACAACCTAATTTGTCCCTCACCATAAAACTACACAGGAGAAATAGTATTTCCATTTTACAGAAAGTTAAACTGAGATTCAGTAGCCAAAGACAGTAGCAAGGACCGGATAGAACCCTAGAGCTTATACATATCATTCTAGTGCTCTTTTTTACCATGACATCTCTTCTCTAGGCATTACCAAGGGAAAATTTGGAGCACAGTTTTCAGCAGATTTTTAAAAAATCATATAGAAAGCTATATTTCCTCTATGAAAGCAAAAGAAAGATTTCATTTTTAAAGATACCAACCCACAAGAAGTTTGGAATTCAGTATGCTGAGTTATAACCTTTGAGCCCAGAAGAATTATAATATCCTAACTACAGAGAGCAAGTGTGGCACTTTGTATATTCCACAGATGGCAACAAAAATACCTCCCATCACAGATGCTTCTTCACAGTATGACCTTGACAATACTCCTATCAAGAGGCAATGTATCTTTTCTGTCCTTTTGAGTCTGAGTAGGTTTATGACTTGCTTGTAACCAACAGAATGAGGGGGAAGTGGCACTGAGTGTAGGTCACAGAAGGCAAAGAAGCTTCAGTCTTGTCAACAGGAATATTCTCTGTCAATTACTTCAACCACCATGAGGATGCCATGCTGTAAGGAAGTTCAGACTAGCCCATGAATAAAAACTACATAGAGAATACCAAAACTACATGAAGAGAGAGATTCCTGGGACTCTCTGAGGGTCTCCAACCCCTCACTGTTCCAGCTCTAACATACTGCAAATATAGAGATGGTTGGAGCCAGAGCCACCCAACCAAGCCCTTCCTAAATTCCTGACACACACAAGAAATAATAAAATGATTTGTTGTTGTGTTATGCAATTAAGTTGAGGAGTTATTTGTTATGCATCAATAGTAACTGGAACAAAGTGCAAATGCTCTTAAGAGTGGTAGGCATTTGTGTGTGTGTGTGTGTGTGTGTGTGTGTCACCCAGAATCTCTTCTCCTTTCCTAATAGCACTATGATTTCCTTATCAACAACCCCTTTCTCCAAGCCAAGAGAATAAAATCTTATTCTTGAACAGAATTATAATTATGTAAGTCCATTATCCTTTTACTCTAACCTGAAAAAGATATGATGAATTCATTAAGCATCAGAAGTGCCCTAACCACATGGTGCCAGTTATGAGAACCTCCTTTCTGCTTCCTGGGTCTTTGAAGTTGTCTTTGTTCTTGTTCCATTTCAGGTCTGGGTCTTCCACCTTCCTAAAAGTTTTATAATTTAACCTTATCCTTTTAACAATTTTTTTAAGTTTAATTAAGATCAAGTCACTTTCTGATCTACAAGCAATGAGTCCGGATTAATACATTCAGTCTCATCCAAGAAATGATAGGTTTTTATAGCTTTCTTGAGCTATAATTGACATACAATGAACTGCACATATTTAAAGCAAATATCTGACAAATGTTAGCATATTTATACACTTGTGCAGTTATCACTACAAAGGAAGATACTGAGCATAACCATCATCTCCATGGTCTCTTATGCCCCTTTGTAATTCTTTCCTCATGTCTCTCTGCAACCCCCATCCTGAAGCACTACTCATTTGACTTTTCTCACTAGAGATTAGCTTTAATTTTCTAGAATTTTATCTAAATGAAATAATATACTATGTACTCTTTTTTTTGCCTCTGTCTTCTTTAATTCAGCATAAGTATTATGAGATTCATATAAGTTGTTTGTTTTACATTGTATGGCTATACCAAAGTTTGTTTATCCCTGCACTTGCTGATGGACATTTGGGTTATTTGAAAGTTTTGTCTTTTATGTTGAATACTGTTAGGAAAATTTACATACAAGTCTATTGTGTTATATGCTTTCGTTTCACGAGGAAAATACCTAGGAGTGAAATGTCTGGATCATATTGTGGACACATGTTTACCTGTTTAAGATACTACCAATGTTTTCCAAAATGGTTGTATTATTCTACATTTCTACCATCAGTATATAAGAGTTCCAGTTGCTCTATATCCTTGTGATATAGATTAAATTTGGGGCATTCTAATGGTTATGTCATGCTATTTCATTACAATTTTTAATTCATATTTCCCTAGTGATTAATAATTTTCATGATCTTTTTATTTGTTTTCCAGATTCCATAAAGCTTCTCTCAATGGAGATTCTTCTGTTCATCATGCTACTAGATTTCTGGTGAGCCACCTATAAGTTCATCATACCTGCCTGCCTCCTTGCAATGAGTGTGGCTTAGATTTAAACCAAACCCTTGTTACATATCTACATCAAGCAACACATGAAAAGACAAAAAGACCAAAAAAAGATATGCTGAAAACGAATCACTACCTCTGGGTATTAGAATTAAAAGTGAGTCTTTTCTTCCTGCTTCTTTAAAATTTTGTTTTCTGGAAGTTTATAGTGAGTATGTATCATTCCCATCTTTAAGGAAAGAATTAAATGGGGGCAAAAAAGTCATACTTTTTGGATATACAAATGTCCCAATATCAGGAATGTTCTTGTAGTTTCTTCTGTCATGAAGAAACCAAGTAGAGAATGACCACGTGGTAGCAAATGCATACTCCTTTGCATGGCCAGTCACCACTAATGAGGGAAACATCGGGCAGATTATGCTATTCTCCCAGAGAAGTGGGTTGTTGGTGTGGAGTTCAGGAGTTCAACAAATAGAAGGGCTCAAATTAGATGAGCGTTAGATGGGATGTAGCAATACCAACACCTCCACATGGAAGAGTTTTCACAGTCTGAAGACAACAAAAATTTAAAATTATGACAAGGAACTCATCTAGAACTGTATTCAGAGTCATGGATGCAGCATGTGTGCCACATGTATGTCTTAATAGAGAGGTTAGCTTCTTCTCTACTACCAATACGCAAAACAGTCTCCTAGGGTCAGCTTTGGAAGATGCTACCACTGAAGATCATCCACAATATTTCACACCCCTTTAGTTAGATATTGAACAGACTACTGTTCTAATGGAATCTCCAGTAATTTAGAGCCAAAGTTGCATATGTAGGCAGGCATTTGACTACTTTTGTTTTGCAAGTAGGAGTTTCAAGGAAAATTTATTTCTTCTCCAAACCCCCAAGAACCTATGGTTCGATACCTATCCCCCAAAGAGGAGATGGATTGCTAAAGTTCAGATTTGTTACTAACGAGGCTAATGTTCTCTAAGACGAATATGAATTTTTTTCTAAGATAAAGTTGTGAAGTACTTTTCTACTTGGTATTATTTGGATTATAAAGGGAAAAATAGTTGTATGACAAAAATTGAAAAGCACATTAATTTATTTAGAACCCAGGTAAGGTACACAGAATTGGATTCATTATAGATGTTCCTTCATGACACATTCACATGATTGGCCTATCTATTGCCAACTCATATTTGGTTTATCAGTATTTTAGTTATTTCCAATTACATAATAACATGCAACCCTACCACCCATTTAAAAAATAATGTTCATATGTATCCATAAATATGTAAAAGTGAGGATCTTTCAATATTGAGGATTACAGCAAAATAGGGACTGGTAAGTTAAGAAAAACAACCAGTGTTGGGGGACAAAGGTCATAAGCCAAATTTAGGGACTAGAATTTGTTAAATACATGAAGAAGGAAACAGAGAGTAAATCTAGTCCAAGATATGGTTACACTTAAAAAATGGGTAGTTAAAAATCATATAAGCACATGACTTATGCTGGAAGCTTCTTCAGACCCAGACATACTAGCAGTGGTGATACTTGGAGATAAGAGATAAGCATGTAAATATGAACCAAGAGAACTGTTGCTTTGGAGACAAAGTCTGGCACACCAATGTAGCCTATATAGGAACCTGGATACACAGACATATTACTCCAAAGGAAACAAATGTTCATAGCATGTTACTGGATGTTTCATACATTAACATATGGCAGCAAAAAGCAGCAGTAGTGGAAAGACCATCTCTCCTTCTATCTAGAACTAATACAGGACTGAGTTCCTGCCCCTATAAGGTAGGTAGACCCTTAGTTTTTGAACAATTCAGAGATAAAGAACAATGTTCAAATAGGAGATATACTAACAGTGATTACCTGTGAAAATATGGAACTAAGCCAGAAATGTTAATGAGATATGAATCAATTTATCATATGCTGAGAAGTTGCAATGAACTGAATGTTTATGTCTCCCCAAAATGTAAATGCTGAAATCATAATGCTGAATATCATGGTATTAGAAGGCAGAGCCTTTGGGGGTGATTATGTCATGAACATGGAGTCCTCAAGAATGGGATTAGTGTTCTTAGAAAGGAAGCTCCCAAAAGCTCCCTCTCCTACCATGTAAGGTTACAAAGAGAAGGTATCTGTGAGGAAATAGGCCCCCATCAGACACCAAATCTGCCTGTGCCTTGATCTTGGACTTTCTAACCTTTAGAACCGTGAGATAAATTTATGTTCTTAGAAGTCACTCATTCTATGATATTTTGTTATTGCAGCCCAAATTGAACTGAGACAGTAGTTATAAGAAGCCATAGCAATACAAAAAGCATAGGTGGAAATAACAGCACAATGCAACACAATACAAATACCTCACACTTTCTGCCAAAATAGACTGTCTCTCTTAGTACCTGGTCAAGTCACAATTGTCCAACCTGCAGTCCCCAATGTCCCCAAGACCAAGTTAAAGTCCCAAGGTTTGCATTTCTCCATAGCAAGCCCAAGCATGAGTCATGGATAATTGAAGGACTGGGTTTAGAGGAAACTCTCTTGCCATTTTGTTTGTGCATGTTTCTGTCTACATGTGTGCCAGTGTACCACATTGACAAACCATCTAAATGGCAATGTTCAAAAGTGCTATTTTGGTGATCTCAGGTAACATCTATATCCAAGTAGGATGATCTGAGTTTGGTAGAAGACAGAAGAATGAGATTTTAAACCAAGCATAGAGATGAAATTAGTTTAACATGCTAGACACACACAGTGGGATTAGGAGAGGGGTGAGAATGGGGAAAAGGAAGCAGATCGATGGGCATGCAGTGATACTGGGTTCATACCCATTGTAGGAATTCCAGACATCAATATCTAGTAGGAGTGATGTTAATATAAGCTGCTTGTCTTGGTCAAGATTGGATATAAAAATAAACTGGCTGATTGTGCCAGGTGAAAACATCAGTAACTTCTGCAAAAATGATCAGGGGAAGGCAGATACAGATGTTCTCTAACCAGGATTATTCATTCATGCATTCCCCCTTTTGTTTTTCAAATAGAAATTCTAATATCTGCAAAGCACAGTGCTAGATAGATACAGAAATGAGTAAGACATGGTTATTACACTCAAGAGCTTTGGATGTCGTTGTTTCTCATATACCTGAGTCACAAAAAAGAAAATAAAATCAAGGTTTTATGAGAATGATATGACAAATATCACATCAAAGATGAGAAGAAAGAAAGGGACTTTATATTTGGAAGTGGTAAGATGGGAAGTTAGTGAGTAATTCTGAGCAAAAACATTTGAACTAATGTTTGAAGGATGACTCAAACGAGAAAGGGGAAAGAATTGACATGCATGGAAAGAAAAAGGCATAAAGAGGAGAAGAAAAGGATGGAAAGAGCATAGTATATTAGAAAAATGTTCTCACACATTAATATGTTATGAATGAGCTGGGGAATATCATTAAAATGCAGACTTGGATACAGTTGGGCCTATGTCCTACATTTCTTTTTTTTTATTATAAAGATGTGGGGTATAATTCAGGGTTAGGTATACAAATGTTGATTATGCAGGTACCCTTGTTGATGAGGTATGCCCCTCCCTACCCTGGCAGTTTCCCTCAACTGCCAATCCCACCTCCCTCCCCTGACAGTTTCCCAATACTGGCAGATGCTTTCTTATAGTATCATAATTGTTCAAGGTCTTCTTATGAGTGAGAACATATGGTACTCTGTTCTCTGTTTCTGTGATAGATCACTAAGTATGATTGACTCTAAATCCACCCAAGTTGCTGCAAAGTCCATGTGTTTGTCCTTCTTTATGGCTGCATAATATTCCATTGTGTATATATACCACATTTTTTAATCCAGTACAGCTTCCATGGGCAACATGGTTGGTTCCATGTTTTTGCTACTGTGAATACAGCTGCAACAAGCATACATGTGCAGGTATCTTTTTTAGAATGATTTGAGTTCTTCCAGGTATATTCCCAATAAAGGAATTGATGGATCACGAGGTTCTTATAGAGCTGTGTTGTTCCTGTTTATTTGTTGTCTTTTCTTTGGTTTTTGGGTGGATTCATGTGTGTTTTCCATCTTTTCCTTGTACTCTTGTGAAGAACATTGTTGTTCTTTTCTCCTTTTTTTCTGTGTTTAATACTTTCTTAAGTGTTTCTTGTAGAGGTGGTCTGGAGGCAGCCTAAGTTCTTAGGGATTGGATGTCTGGGAGATATTTTAATTATCCCTCACTGATGAGTCTTAGCTTGGCTGGGTTGTTTATTCTTTGTTGAAATTGTTTATCTTTGAGAACTTTGAATATTGGGCTCCAAGCTTTCCTAGTCTGAAGGGTTTCTGTAGATAAATCTGCTGCTACTCTACTTGGTCATCTTTGGTAAGTAGTCTGACCTTTCTCTCTTGCTGCCTTTAGGATTTTTTCTTTTATAACTACTTTGTTTAGGTGAATTATTATGTGTCTGGGAGTTGGTCTTCTCATTTATTGTCTTGCAGGGGTTCTCCGAATCTCTGTTTGAATTTTTGCATCACTGATGAGATGAGGGAAGTTTTCTTGAATAATTTAATGGAATGTTTGTTCCAGTGTGGTCTCTGTCTCTCTTTCTGCCTCAGGAAGTCCAATTACTCTTAGGTTCAGTCTCTTGAAGTAATCATTCATCTCTTAAAGGTTTTGTTCTCTTTTTAAGCTTCTTTACTATGTTTTTGACAGTATGGGTTACTTCTGTATTTTGATCTTCAAGCTCTGAGATTCTTTCTTCTGCTTGGCTAATTCTGCTTTCCATGCTTATTAGTTTGTTATATATTTCAATCACAGTATTCTTTATGGCTATTATTTCAGTTATCAGCTCCTTCCTATTTTCCTCTTGTCTCTCCTCAATTCTTTGTATTCTCTCTATCAATGTCTTGATGTCTGGGTTTGTCGTGTGTGACCAGTCATTCTGGGGGTTCTTCATTGTTTGTGTTCTGAAGTCTGTTTTCTCAGTGTCTGACCTCCCAGGGGTCTGTGTGAGACCTATATTCTTCTTTTGGTTTTTCTTCATTTGTGTAGATTTTCCTCCCCAGTCCCCCCCACCGTCTTCTTTAATTCTGTTGTTCAGGGGTGGAGGGGTTGCCTTTACTTCTGTTTGTTTAATCTCCTGTTCTTCCTTATGTATATCCTCTTGATTTGTTCAATCCTGGAGCTGTACTGTAGGTTGGGGGAGATCCTTTTTGCAGTTTTGAGATTTAATTGAGTGGGGAGCTGTGGTTCAAAATCTATCTGCAGATTGCAGTATCCACCAACAGCTGTTTGGATAATCTGGAACCCACTTTACACTGCCTTGTAATCTGTCCATGCAATGGGGTTATAGGTTTACCCCCTGAAAGCAAAAAGTGGTTAAAAAAGGGAAAAGAATGGAGCAGGAAGTGGGGGGAAGAGGGAGGTGGAGAGACAGAGGAGTAAGAGAGAAAACAGACAAATGTAACAACTAACAAATGAAGAGAGACACAGAGACCAATATGAGTAAAAAGAAAAACAACAAAAACAACAAACAAACCAACAACCATACGAAAAAACTAAAACATACATTCATACAAACATATAAGCTAAACAACCTCATTATTGGTGTGCTATTCTGTTATACAAAGATGGGGTCTAAAGAGAAAAATCATAATAAAATAGAATAGAATAAAGTCAGTCAACTAACAGAACCAAAGCAAGTATGAAAAAATGTTATGATAACAGTAAGAAGAGAGGGAAAACAAGATGGGTAAGACAAACAGACAATGAATAAAAAATTAAAACGGGAACCAAGTACACTCTGAGACTTTTCCTTTAAGTCCAATGTCCTTTCAGCTCTGATTTCTACCTCTGTTTGCAGGCTGGTAGATTTGTTCACAGTTAGGGTCAGTTGTCCCTGGCCTGCTGTGGAGGGTGGTTCAGATCTGGACTGCCTGCCAAATCTGCCACTCAGGTCTGGCCTGTGTTTATTTAGCATGGGGGAGGAGCTTCTATCTTTCCCATTTTGATGTTGTTACCTTGGATCCCAAGCTGGGAGGTGGACTGAGCAGTGGAAGCTGATCTCTTTTTCTGCTGCAGCTGGAGACTGCCAGGCAATGCAGGCCAGGTTGGGCAGAAGTCAGAGGCCACCCAGGGCAGGAAGGAGCAGGCAATGGTAGTAGTGGTAGCAGCTGCCACTTCTTGGTGCATGGGAGGAGCTCCACAAGCCTGGCTCCAGGTGATGGGTGGGGCATGGCAGTGGTAGCGGCAGTGGCGGTGGCAGTTTCAGTAGTTCAGTGCTTGGGTGGGGGCTTCATGGTCCTGGAGCCATGGATCACCTCAAGCAGGGGCAGAAAGGTGGTGGCGGCAGCAGCAGCAGCATCAGTGGCTGCCGTGGCTGAGGCAGTGGCCAAGCAGCATGTGAAGAGCAGGCTGCCAGAAATGGAATCCGTAGCCCTTAGGGGAGAGCGAGAGTCTTTATGCATGCTCTCTTTCATGGAGGGTCTCATGGACCAAACTGTCCCGTTGCCATCTTACTGGAAGTCCTATTTTTTTGAAAGTACTGTATAGCTAACGTCATACTTAATGGTAATAAATTGGATGCTTTTTCTCTAAGATTGAGAACAAAGCAAGGATGTCCTTTATCTCCTCTCCTCTTCAACACATTAAAAGTTCTAATTAGTTAAAAAAGACAAAAGACTTAAATAAGTGGCATGCAGATTGGAAAGTAAGAAATAAAGCTGTTTTTGTTTTCAGAGGTAATAAATGTGTAGAAAACTCCCCCAAATAAAACAAAACAAAAACAAGAAAAAAGTACTGTATGAACGCTGAAATTGTTTTTAACAGTTTTATTGAAATATAATTTGCATACCATAAAATTAATCCCTTTAAATGTACAATTCAATGGTTTTTAGCATATTTGCATAGTTGTGCCACCATCACCACAGTCTACTTTTAGAACATTTCCATCATTTAAAAAAGAAACCTCGTGAATACATGAATTTTTAAAGAAATTATTTTATGTGTTTTATCTCATTTTAATATTATTCTCTTGAGGCTTAAATTGCCCCATATTTGGTCAGTGGAAGTTTTATATTTTGAGATAGTTTCCTATGTACCAATTTATAGTGAAAATAAAATGAAAGAAACATTTTCAAAATGTCTTAATACTTAGGGGATGCTACATAGCCATGATGGTAGTTATCAACCTTGGATGCCCATTAGAATCACCTGTAAACTTTAAGACATCTTGATACACAGTCCATTCCCCATACTAGTTACAACAGAAATTCGTGGGTGATACCCAAACATTAGTACTTTTTAAAGCCTCCTAGGTGGATTCCAGTGTGCAGCTATGGTTGGGAGCCACTTAACTTTGAGAATATGGATTAATTTCCTCCCTTTCTCTCTCTCCTTTTTCCTACACCCTGCCCTGTCGGGAGTGGATGTGATGTGGGGAGCAGACGAGCACTGTCACAGTAGCAGGCCTTGAGTAAAGGCCTCAAGTGAAGGCAAGGTCTTGTTTAATGGCCCCAAGCTCAAAGGTAAGGTCTCATTGGTAGCTCTGCATCCTAGCCAAAAGCAAGGGATGCAGCTTGCTACATGAAATGGTGTCTCAGATGCCCACACATCCGGGTCCACATAGTACATATAAAGTCTTAACTACAAGATAACCATGGAACAGCTTGACATTTAGGTAGCAACATAATTCTGTTATAGCTCCCTCACAGACCTTGAACCCCTTCCAACTTCCTTTGTGCTTGATTATAAAATAAACGTGCTGAGCTAGTTCGGAGCCACTTCTCCTCTGTCAGAGGAAAGTGTCCCACCTGGCCACAGCTTTTCTTTATATCTTTATGTCTGTGTTTTTCTTAATCTCTTGCTGCTCTCTCTCAGAACCCTCAAGGCAGCCCTGCGGGCTGTGGCACTGCCCAACCCTTTCTCTCTCAGCCCTAGACTCCGACCTCATTCAGAAATATCACTTTTTGGCCCAGTCACTCAAATGAGTTACTATAGTCATTTGACTCCTTCTTCTCCAGCACTCTAAATCCAAATGATTTTGCAACGAATCCTTTGTGGCCAGCTGATATTTGTATTATTAAAAAGGTACTTCTGTCAACAATATGAAGAAGATATTGATGAATCAAGTGAAACTACTCAGTGTTTAAGCGCTTCCCCAGGATGAACTGTAAAAACCTTTATATTTCTCAGCATGAAGCCGTAGGCTATCTATGACTCACTCTCAAACTCTATTACCAACTTCATCACATGCTCTAAATCCCTGTTCCTTTCAGTATGATTTCATTACTATACATTTTCTCTAACACTTTACCACAGAAAAGGTGGCCTGCATAGACCTGTAGCATTGGCATTACCTGGAATCCTGTTAGAAATGAAGGATTTTTATTTCAGGCAATTGAGAAAGACAGAATATTCCCCAAATCATTTTATGAATCTAACATCACACTGATACCCAAACCAGGTAAAGAGCAAACAAAAAAGAGAACTACAGGCAAATATCCCTTATCAACATAGATGCAAAAATCCTCAACAAGATTCTAGCAAATCAGATCCAAAAACACATCTCAAAAATCATCCCCCATGACCAAGTAGGCTTCATCCCCAGGATGCAGTGCTGGTTCAACATTCGCAAGACCATAAATGCCATTAAATACATAAACAGATATAAAAACAAGAACCACGTGATTATCTCATTAGAAGCAGAAAAGGCTTTTGATAAAATCCAGCATCCCTTCTTGATAAAAACCCTTAAACACCTAGGTATAGAAGGAGCATACCTCAAAATAGTAAGCACCATGTATGACAAACCCACAATGAACATGTTGCTAAATGGACAGAAACTAGAAACATTTCCCATGAAAACTGGAATAAGACAAGGCTGCCTACCCTCATCCCTCTTGTTCAATATTGTGTTGGAAGTCCTAGCACTGGCAATTAGACAAAAGAAGGAAATCAGCAGTATCCAAATAAGAAAAGAGGAAGTCAAGTTATCCCTCTTTGCTTATGATATGATCCTATACCTTGAAAATCCAAGAGAATATGTCAAAAACCTGTTTGCACTGATAAAAAACTTTGGCAACATCTTGGGGTACAACATAAATGTGCAAAAGGCAGTTGAATTCCTATACACCAACAACAAGCAGGTAGAGACCCAAATAAAAAACACAATCCCATTCACAATAGCCACCAAAAACATGAAATACTTCGGTATCTTCCTAACCAGAGAAGTGAAAGACCTTTACAATGAGAATTACAAAACACTGCTCAAGGAAATCCAAGAAGGCACAACCAAATGGAAAAATATTCCATGCTCATGGGTAGGAAGAATCAACATTGTTAAGATGTCCATCCTACCAAAGGCAATTTATAGATTCAACGCAATACCCATTAAATTACCAACATCATTCTTCTAAGACCTGGAAATGGCAATACAGAAATTCATATGGAAATATAAATGACAACGAATAGTCAAAACAATCCTTAGTAGAAGAAACAAAGCAGGAGGTATCATACTTCCAGACTTCAAACTTTACTATAAGGTTACAGTAATTAAAACAGCCTTGTATTGGTACAAGAACAGGTACATAGACCAATGGAACAGGATAGAGATTCCAGAAGCAAAACCTCAATTCCTCAACCAACTCATCTTTGACAAAGCCTCCAACAACAATCACGGGGGAGAGGAGAACCTATTCAGTAAATGGTGCTGGGAAAATTGGCTGACCACATGCAGAAGATTGAAACAGGACCCCTACCTGTCACCATACACAAAAATTAACTCTAAATGGATCAAAGACCTAAACGCAAAACCTCAAACAATAAGAATCTTAGCAAGCGCAGGGGATACCTTTATGGAAGTTTGAACTGGGAACCAATTCCTATTTAGACCCCTAAAGGTCAATACCTTAAGAAATAAGATAGACAAGTGGGACCTTATCAAATTAATGAGCTTCTGCAAAGGAAAAGAAACCATTGAGAGAGCAGGGAGACAGCCCACAGAATAGGAAAAAATATTTGCCAACTGTATATCTGATAAAGGCCTAACATCTAGAATCTCTAAGGAACTCAAACCCACTGAAAGGAAAAAAACAAACAGTCCCTTTAACAAGTGGGCAAAAGACATAAATAGACACTTCTCAAAAGAGGATATATGGGCACCCAACAGACACATGAAAGAGTGCTCAGCCTCACTAATCATCAGAGAAATGCAAATCAAAACCAAATTGAGATACCACTTAACCCCAGTAAGAATGGCCATCATTAATAAAACAAACAACAACAGGTGCTGGCGAGGATGTGCAGAAAAAATAATGCTTCTACACTGCTGGTGGGAATGCACACTAGTACAACCTCTCTGGAAAAGAGTCTGGAGATTTCTGAAATAACTAGAAATTGACCTCCCACATGACCCAGCAATTCCCCTATTGGGAATATGCCTGAAGGAACTCAAATTATTCTACAAAAAAGGTACCTGCACACGTATGTTTGTTTCAGCTCTACTCACAATAGCAAAAACATGGAACCAACCATGTTGCCCATCGAAGCTGGACTGGATTTAAAAAATGTGGTACATATACACAATGGAATATTATGCAGCCATAAAGAAGGACAAATATATGGATTTTGTAGCAACTTGGATGGATTTGGAGTCGATCATACTCAGTGATTTATCACAGAAACGTAGAACTGAGTTCCATATGTTCTCACTCAAAAGCTTACCTTGAACAATTACAATGCTATAAGAAAGCGATTGGCAGTAGTAGGAAACTGTCAGGGTGGGGGTGGGATTGGCAGTTGAGGGAAACTGCTAGGAGAGGGAGAAGCATACCTCATCAACAAGGGTACCTGCTTGATCAATGTTTATATACCTAACCCTGAAATGTACACCACATCTTTATAATAAAAATTAAAAAAAAAATAACTCAGTGCTATTCTTTGGCGGTGTTAGTAAACCTACTCATTATTCTGAAACTGGAAACTGAAGGGAAAGAAACAAGCATTTGCCCTTCCTTTCTCTCACAAAACTATATATCAAGGCTACCAAATAATTGATGAGAGAAGGTCTCACATATTTAAAAAAATCCAGCTAATAAATAAAAAAGAATGATGGATTTAAATTACCAACTGTAAAAGCATTTATAAAACAACCAGGCAAATTTGAGCACTAAGTAGATATTTGATGATATTTGACTCAGCTACATAATGATTTTGGGAGAATTAATTAGCCTCTCTGCAACTTTCCTCATCTGAAAAATAGGTATAATGATAGCTTCTTCATAAGTCTGTTGTAAATACTAAATAAATTAATGTGTGTAAAGGGCTTAAAGTAGTGTCTGGCACATATTTGCTAGTACCACTACTATCAACAATATTCTAAATTTCCTCTCAGTGAAGGGTATCATCACCTAATTAGTTATAGAAGACAAAAATCTGAGTGTTATGAGTGTTATTCTTTTTGCCTTACTACATCTTACCTCCCATCCTTGCATCAGTTGTGATTTTAGTCACTTGATTCCTCTTGAAATACTTTCCTTATTCTTCATACCACCACCATTAGGATCAGTGGTGTGCTGAAGTAGGAGTGAATTGTGCATATCTATCTCATCCCAATTCAGCATTCAGTGGCATCATATTGATAGCTTGAAATTGGCGATGCTTGTAGTATTTCACCATGGGAATCAGCAAACCTTTCAAATCAGGACTCCTTTTTTCTAAATGAGAGCCCATTGTTAAACATTGACAATCACATCACTGCTTTGGGCACTCATGATTTCTCCAATATTTCTTTTTTTTCCTTTTTTATTTTATTTTAAAGATGTGGGGTATACGTCAGGATAAGATACATAAGTGGTCTACATGCAGGTGAAGTATGGGCCTCCCACTGGTCCTCACTTCCCCTTCTTGGGCCATTCTAATTCTTTCTTCTTATTGGTACTAGAAAAAAAATTCTAAAACACAAACCTCATTATGTCACCATTCCCTATATTAAAATGCAAATCAGTGTTTAAAAAAAATTTCCTTTAGGGTAAAAGACTTAGCACGGCATACATGGCCTATACTAGATACTGTCATTGTCCCGTCCATATGCTCTTGGCACTCACCTTTCTTATACATGCCAACAGCTTGTTACCACAAGAGCATGTAAGTCTCTGCCTGGGGATTTTTTCCAGCCTCAAGGGAAAGCTTGAATTGCCAGGGAGTTAACTCTCCTGAAAGCAGCCCTCACCCAAAAATAGATGGGAGTTGGCTGGATATGAATCCTAGCTTCCATCTGTCAAGTGAGACAATTCAGAGATACGCAGTCTCTCCAGAGGTCCCCCGTGGATTGATGCCCAGTTGCCCATAGCTGCAACCTGCTCTCACTTACCCCTCCTCTAGCAGTGCTTCCTGGGATCACCTCCCAAGTGAACCACTGGCCTTCAAGTTTTTATCTCATGGTCTGTTTCTGTAGTGATCCAACCTAAAACACTGCCATTCAATGTCTGCCTGTTCTCCACTTCAGTCTTTCCATGACTCCCTTTAAGCTCCAGCTATACAGAACAATGCTACACATAGTTCTCCAAAGGTAACATGGTATCTTACAATTTGTTTCTTTGCAGATGCTGTTCATTTTATATGGAATAATCTATCTTAATTCCACCTCTCTTCACCCAGAAAACACTAACCCGTCCTTCTAAAAAGCTCAGTATCCACCTTTTCCCTGATCACTGCCATCCTCTCCCTTGAATATGGGGCTTGCGTGTGTTCTTATGTTACCCTGTGCTTACATAGCTGCTCCTCCATTGATTGTGGGTTCCTTCAGGCTCTTCTCTAGCCACATACCCAATCCCCATCCCACTCCTGTGCCTGGCATGACAAGCACTGGCAAGTCAATAAAGGTTTGTTAAAGGAATATATTTTGCATGACCTCTTGTGCCTTCTGTTCTCATCCCTGGAAGAAATGTTCAATAAGGATTTTACTATTTAGGTTGAGGGGGAAAATGTTTTCTTGTATTTTCCAATAATTGTTATATAATTAGAAGTGTTATCAGAAAACACGCTATTTGCATAAATATAGCCAAACACCTATTTTGGTTCAGCATTGTTGATGTGTTTCACCAAGATCCTCAGCTTTATAGCCCTGGCATTTTCTTATTATCTCTGCATTTCAGTGTTACCTTCCAGGCTCTGCAATTAAGCAAATTCTTAGAATTTTAAGTAAATAAGCTTACACCATTTTAAAGTGGCAAAACACCCAGAGGCACCATTTAATCTTCTGATTCTCCCTTTGTAAGGGGTTTCTCAGCTGTGGCTGACAGCTTTGTGACTGCAGATCATCCTTGTCCAGAAGGGCTGGGCTTTCTGTTATTCACACCATAGTACTTTGTGTCCTCTGCAGAATATATTTATTTGCAGCATTTCAGCAGGAAGACCCTGGGAGGATGAGTCATCGTCCTTATCCACAGAGTTGCCCTTGAGGCCATACTGAGAAACTGTTCTCTTTTTTAACTGTATAGAACAGGCCCAGATCAGAATGCAAGTGTTCTGTTTACAGAAAGGTTTCCTACCTAGGCACTTCAGAAATGCTAAACAATAAATGCAAGAGGGATATGATGCAATTTCTTGGACCCAAATGCATTGCAAGGCAATAAATCCAGTTCAAAACATACTGCCCACTCAATACATGTAAAAATCTGTGGTAAGTGTAAGAAAATACCTAGCATATAAGACAAGGTTACTTCATCCAGTCCCCACCCCTGGGAAATTATGAGCATAACACTTTAAGTATTTGTGGAGATAATTTATATCAAACAACTAGTTATAAAGACATAGCAATATCACACTTGTACAGAAGTGGACAAATGTGTGAATACTTGAATCTATCTTCAGAGTCTATATTCACATGTCACAACTGACTGGTATGCTAGTCAGACTTTTGAAGGCACTTTTCTAGGAATTCCCATTGTTATATCTCCTTCCGGGTATGACGATCATCATTAAGGACATTGAGACAACCAGTGAATTATACCAGGGAAGCAGATATCAGGCACAGAAGACCAAGATGAGCTAAGGGATAAGCTGTTTGGAGGTATGACAGGCCTGAGACTTGACTTTGGACTTCAAAAGCCTGGGTCCGCAGAGCAGACCAGTGCGGTATACAGGCATCAATGATATGAGGTTCAGAAAGTCCAAGGAGGTATGTTACTAAGGAAGTCATAAAGCTGAGAGCAGCCAAATGCACAACAATCCAGTCAGCATGAGAAACTAAGGGTAAGGGATACAGAAAAGGAGTTTGTGGAAAGCTTACAGCAATATGGGGCACTGGGTGTGAGCTAAAACTCTGGAGCCAGATATCCTGGGTTCAAATCCTTATTCTACGAACTACTAGGTATGAGTTATTTACTATGCTTCTGTCTCAGGTTTCTCATCTATAAATGAGAACAAAACAATATATTGTTTCCTCAATTCCAACAACACTTTGATTTGTTTGTATGATATACCATCATTATATATGCCTCTCAGAGAAAGGAAAAAAATAATTAAAATTGTAAAATGCTATTGATTGTAATGCATCACTTTGAGATGTTAAAATTAGAGAAAGATTTGCTTTTGAATGGATAAAACATGGGAGTGTAGAAGTATTTACCACATAGAGCTGTTAGGAAAATCACATAAGTGAATATATAAAAAGCATTAGAATAGCACGTGGCATCAGGTAAATGATCCTTGTGGCCCCATGGTTGCGAGGTGGTGGGAAATGTTTTATTTGTAACACTTTGGTGTCTGAAATTAGAGATTTCTCTGATTTTATTTCCTATTTTTGTCTTCTTTCTGCCTCCACAAACATAAAGCCTTATAAACTCAAACTAATGTGCCAGAATGAGCCAATTCTCTGATTACAAAAGTGGCTTCTGATTCCTGATCTCTGACTTGGAGCTGAGGTGAGGTGATATGAAGATGTGTCAATTAGTGTGCTTGTAGTGATTATTTCACAATGTATATCAAATTATCAAATTGTGTACTTTAAGTATATACATTTTAGTTGCAAAATATAGATTGACTTTTAAAATTATATAAAAAAATTTTTTCACTGTTTCATCTACATCTCTTTGTGCCTGTCTTCACTAAATTTTTGTGTAATAATTTCTTACTATGTGTCACATCATTGATTCTTTCAACAATTTACTAAAATTTTATCTGTCATTTTTTTTAATCGATATTTTTTATTTTGATATTGTGGGGTACAGTTAAGGGTTAGGTATACAAATATACTTCATTCAGGCCCTCTTGTTGATAACTGGTGTCTCCCCGTCTCTAGACAGATGTTTACTACCATTAGTCCCATCCCCCCCCATAGTTTCCCTACACTGTCAGTCATTTTCTTATAGAAGTGTATTGGATGATCAAGGTCCACTATATGAGTGAGAATATGTGGTACCCAGATCTTTGTTTCTGTGAGAGGTCACTTAGTATTATAGACTCTAGATCCATCCAGGTTGCTGCAAAATTCATGATTTTGTTCTTTTTTATGGCTGCATAGTATTCCATCGTGTATATGTACCACATTTTTTTTATCCAGTCCTCTTTTGATGGACAGCATGGTTGGTTCCAGGTTCTAGCTATTGTGAACAATGCTGCAATGAACATTCGTGTGCAGGTATCTTTTTTATAGAGTGATTTGAGTTCTTCAGGGTATATTCCCAGTAGGGGGATTGCAGGGTCATATGGGAGGTTGATGTTTAGAGCTTTTAGGAATCGCCACACTGCTTTCCACAGAGGTTGCACTAGTTTACACTCCCACCAATAGTGTAGAAGTGTTCCCCTTTCGCCACACCCTCTCCAGCAGCTGTTATTTTTTGAGTTGTTGATAATTGCCATTCTGATTGGGGTTAGGTGGTATCTCAGTGTGGTTTTGATTTGCATCTCCCTGATGATTAATGAGGTTGAGCATTTCTTCATGTGTCTGTTGGCTGCTCGGATGTCTTCCTTTGTGAAGTGTCTGTTCATATCTTTTGCCCACTTTATAATGGGGTTGTTTGTTTTTTTCTTTTCAGCACATTTGAGTTCCTTGTAGATCCAGGATGTTAAGCCTTTGTCAGACCTGGAGTTGGCAAATACTTTTTCCCAGTCTGTAGGCTGTCTTCCTGCTCTCTTGATGGTTTCTTTGGCTTTGCAGAAGCTTGTCAGTTTAATGAGGTCCCACTTGTCTATCTTATCCCTTAGGGCCTGTGGGTTTTGAGTTTGTTTAGGAATTAGAAGCCAGTTCCAATTTCCATGAGGGTATGTCCTTCATTTTCTAAGGTTCTTATGGTTTGAGGTTTTATATTTAGGTCCCTGATCCATTGGGAGTTAATTTTTGTGTATGGGGATAGATAGGGGTCCTGTTTCAATCTTCTGCATGTGGTCAGCCAGTTTTCCCAGCACCATTTACTGAATAGGTTCTCCTCTCCCCAGTGGTAGGTGGTGGAGGCTTTGTTGAAGATGAGTTGGTTGAGATATTGAGGTCTTGCCTCTGGAATCTCAATTCTATTCCATTGGTCTATATGCCTGTTCCTATACCAATATCAAGCTGTTTTGATGATGGTAGCTTTATAGTAAAGTTTGAAGTCTGGTAATGTGATACCACCTGCTTTGTTTTTTTTTTTTTTTTGCTGAGGATTGTTTTGGCTATTTTTGGTTGGTTGTGTTTCCATATGAATTCCTGTGTTGTTTTTTCTAGGTCTGAGAAGAATGTTGCTGGTAATTTGATAGGTATTGCATTGAATCTGTAGATTGCCTTCAGTAAGATGGACATCTTCACAATGTTGATTCTTCCAATCCATGAGCATGGGATATTTTTCCACTTGTTTGTGTCATCTCTGATTTCTTTGAGCAGAGTTTTGTAGTTTTCATTGTAAAGGTCTTTCACGTCTCTGGTTAGGAAGATTCCAAGGTATTTCATTTTTTTTGTGGCTATTGTGAACAGAATTGTGCTTCTTATTTGGGTTTCTGTTTGTTTATTATTGGTGTAAAGAAATGCGATTGTCTTTTGCACATTTATATTATATCCTGAGACTTTGCTGAAGGCCTTTATCAGTATAAGGAGGTTTTTGACAGATTCTCTTGGGTTTTCCAGGTATACGATCATGTCATCTGCAAAGAGAGATAATTTGACTTCCTCTTGTCCTATTTGGATACCCCTGATTGCCTTGTCTTCTCTGATCGCTCTAGCCAGGACTTCCAATACTAATTGAACAGGAGAGGTGAGAGTGGGCATCCTTGTCTTGTTCCAGTTTTCAGGGGAAATGGTTCCAATTTTTGTCCATTTAGGAGTATGCTGGCTGTGGGTTTCTTGTAGATGGTTTTTACTACTTTGAGGTATGTTCCATGTATGCCTAGATGTTCGAGGGTTTTTATCAAGAAGGGGTGCTGGATTTTATCAAAAGCTTTTTCTGCATCTAATGATAGAATCATGTGGTTTTTCTTTTGACATCTGTTGATGTATTTAATTACATTTATTGTTTTGCAAATGTTGAACCAGCCTTGCGTCCCAGGGATGAAGCCTACTTGGTCATGATGGATGATTTTTGAGATGTGTTGTTGAATCTGGTTTGCTAGGATCTTGTTGAGAATTTTAGCATCTATGTTCATCAAAGATATTGGCCTGTAGTTCTCTTTTTTTATTGCATCTTTACCTGGCTTGGTTATCAATGTGACGTTAGCTTCATAAAATAATTTGAGGAGGGTTCCATCTTTCTCAATCACCTGAAATAGCTTCAGTAGGATTGGAATCAGTTCCTCCTTAAATGTCTTGTAGAATTCTGCTGGAAAGCCATCTGGTCCGGGGCTTTTTTTTGTAGGTAGTTTTGTTATTACATACTCAATTTCCTTGATTGTTATTGGTCTATTTAGGGTCTCAATTTCTTCTTGTTTCAACCTAGGCAGGTTGTGTGATGACAGAAAGTCCTCCATTTCCTTGAGGTTTTCAAGTTTGTTTCCATACAAGTTTACATAGTAGTCTCTGATGATCTTTTGTATTTCTTCAGGGTCAGATGTGACTTCATCTTTTGTGTTTCTGATCGTGCTTATTTGGGTTTTTTCTTTCTTTTTTTTTGGTCAGTCTAGCTAGGGGACCATCAATCTTGTTTATCCTTCTGAAGAACCAGCTTTTTGTTTCATTGATTTTTTGTATTGTCTTTTTGTTTTCTATGTCCTGGATTTGGGCTTTTATTTTGGTGATCTGGATTCTTCTGCTGAAATTAGAGTTTTTGTGATCTTGCTTTTCCAGCTTCCTTAGGTGGCTTGTTAGGCTATTAATTTGTGCTCCTTCCATTTTCTTCATGTGTGTTTGTAGGGATATAAATTCCCCTCTTGCTACAGCTTTTAAGGCGTCCCAGGGATTTTGATAAGATGTTTCTTCATTTTCATTTGTTTCCAGGTATCTTTTGATCTCCGTTTTGATTTCATCATTGATCCAGGAGTTGTTTAGCATCATGTCCATATCTTTGTGTC
The DNA here is from genome assembly GCF_000164805.1 of Carlito syrichta. Lineage (NCBI taxonomy): Eukaryota > Metazoa > Chordata > Mammalia > Primates > Tarsiidae > Carlito > Carlito syrichta. The sequence goes on from NW_007253531.1 coordinate 1,351,098, forward strand.
CATGTCTTTGTGGGTTTTGGGGGGACCTTGTTGGTGTCAATGTTTATTTTTATTCCACTGTGGTCCGAGAAGGTGCATGGTAGAATTTCTGTCTTTTTATATTTGCTTATGCTTGATTTATGGCCGAGTATGTGGTCGATCTTGGAATATGTCCCATGCAGTGATGAGTAGAATGTGTATTCTCTTGTCTTTGGATGGAGTGTTCTGTAGATATCAATTAAGTCCATTTGGTCCAGAGTCACATTGAGGTTCCGAACCTCATTGTTGATTTTTTGTCCCGATGATCTGTCGAGGGTTGTGAATGGGGTATTAAAGTCCCCAGTTATGATTATGTTAGAGTCAATATCTTTCTTTAGTTTTCCTAGGAATTACTTTGTAAAAGTTGGTGCACCTATGTTAGGTGCATATATGTTTAGGATAGATATTTCTTGTTGATGGAGTGAGCCTTTTATCATTATGTAGTAGCCCTCTGTATCTTTTTAAATTTTTGATAGCTTAAATGGTATTTTGTCTGAAATTAGGATCACGACTCCTCCTTTCTTCTGTGTTCCATTCGCCTGGAAATTTGTTTCCCATCCTCTTACTTTGAGTCTGTGCATGTCCTTTCTAGTGAGATGGGTCTCTTGAAGGCAGTATTGTTGCCTGGTGATATTTTATCCATTTTGCCATTCTATGTCTTTTCAGTGGTGCATTTAGTCCATTCACATTCAGGCTAACTATTGAAATGTGAGAGTTCATCCCTAACATACAGTTCTTTTATAGTTGTTCTTCCACTTGGTTTATTGTCTCTCTTTTGTTTTGGGGGTTGGTTCATATGTATTTTATTGTTTTTCCTGTACTCTTGTGAAAAATGTTGCTCTTCTTTCCCCCTTTTCTTCTGTGTTTAGTACTTTCTTAAGTGTTTCATGTAGAGGTGGTTTGGTGGTAGCATAAGTTCTTAGGGATTGGATATCTGGGAAAGATTTTAATTCTCCCTCGCTGATGAAGCTTAACCTGGCAGGGTAGGTTATTCTTGGTTGAAATTGTTTATCTTTTAGGACTTTGAAGATAGGGTTCCAAGCTCTCCTAGCCTGCAGGGTTTCTGTAGATAAATCTGCTGCTATTGTAATTGGTTTTCCATGGTAGGTAATCTGACCTTTTTCTCTTGCTGCCTTTAGGATTTTTTCTTTTATGCCTACTTTGTTTAGGCAAATTATTATGTGTCTAGGAAT